>NC_053490.1:87722951-88024618 GCF_905171775.1 Rana temporaria
AGTTACACTCAGGCCGGTTCTAGCAATAGGCAGGAGGCATTTTGAAACTACATGCCTTATGGCGCCAGGCCGCCAGCGAATACACCCTGGACACCTCTATCCTGAGCCTGCAGTGCCTAGCAGAAGAAGAGGGGAGAGAGCCGGGACACAGAGCAGCCGGCCGGAAGTGCTGCAGGGACTATGGAACCGGCCGTGGTGGGTGAGATGGCCGCCCTGCAGCATGTACCTCTGGTATTGCAGTGATATCCGGACCGCTCCCCCTCCTCCTGGTCGCTGAGGGATCTGTTGTGGGAGGACAGGCAGCAGCGCCGCTCTCCTGGAGGTGAAACCATCACCACCGCTGGCTCAGGTATAGTAAAAGCACAGGCAGCATGCTCGGTGCTACAGTCTGCACCCAGTCACATGAAATAAAACATTTACTCTGTTGTCAAGTTTTATTGTGCATTGCACTGTGTACAGAGAGGAACTGGTGTGTGTGTGTGTGTGTGTGGTAAGGGGGGGGTACTGGTACTGAGAGGAACTAATGTGTGTGTGTGATGAGGGTCTGATGTGCAGGGGGGTACTGGTACAGAGAGGAACGAATGTGCGGTGGTGGCGGGGTACTGGTACATAGAGGAACTAATATATATGTGTGTGATGGGGGGGGTCTGATGTGCAGGGGGCCCCCTGCACATCAGACCCCCCCATCACACACATATATATTAGTTCCTCTATGTACCGGTACCCCCCCACCACCGCACATTCGTTCCTCTCTGTACCAGTACCCCCCTGCACATCAGACCCCCCTCATCACACACATTAGTTCCTCTCTGTACCAGTCCCCCCCCCCCCCACCACCACACATTAGTGCCTCTCTGTACCAGTACCCCTCTGCACATCAGACCCCCCCCATCACACACATATATATTAGTTCCTCTATGTACCAGTACCCCCCCACCACCGCACATTCGTTCCTCTCTGTGTGTGTGTGTGATGAGTGGGGGGGGGGGGTCTGATGTGCAGGGGGGTACTGGTGTACCCCCCTGCACATCAGACCCCCCCCCCCCCACTCATCACACACACACACACATTAATTCCTCTCTGTACCAGTACCCCCCTGCCAGGGGGGTACTGGTACAGAGAGGAATTAATGTGTGTGTGTGTGATGAGGGGGGGGGGTCTGATGTGCAGGGGGGTACTGGTACAGAGAGGAACGAATGTGCGGTGGTGGGGGGGTACTGGTACATAGAGGAACTAATATATATGTGTGTGATGGGGGGGTCTGATGTGCAGAGGGGTACTGGTACAGAGAGGCACTAATGTGTGGTGGTGGTGGGGGGGGGGGGTACTGGTAAAGAGAGGAACTAATGTGTGTGATGAGGGGGGGGGGGGTCTGATGTGCAGAGGGGTACTGGTACAGAGAGGCACTAATGTGTGGTGGTGGTGGGGGGGGGGGGTACTGGTAAAGAGAGGAACTAATGTGTGTGATGAGGGGGGGGGTCTGATGTGCAGAGGGGTACTGGTACAGAGAGGCACTACACTAATGTGTGGTGGTGGTGGGGGGGGGGGGGGGTTTACTGTTAAAGAGAGGAACTAATGTGTGTGATGAGGGGGGGGTCTGATGTGCAGGGGGGTACTGGTACAGAGAGGAACGAATGCGCGGTTGTGGGGGGGGGTACTGGTACATAGAGGAACTAATATATATGTGTGTGATGGGGGGGTCTGATGTGCAGGGGCCCCCTGCACATCAGACCCCCCCATCACACATATATATTAGTTCCTCTATGTACCAGTACGGTACCCCCCCACCACCGCACATTCGTTCCTCTCTGTACCAGTACCCCCCTGCACATCAGACCCCCCCCCCACTCATCACACACACACACACACATTAATTCCTCTCTGTACCAGTACCCCCCTGCCAGGGGGGTACTGGTACAGAGAGGAATTAATGTGTGTGTGTGTGATGAGGGGGGGGGGTCTGATGTGCAGGGGGGTACTGGTACAGAGAGGAACGAATGTGCGGTGGTGGGGGGGTACTGGTACATAGAGGAACTAATATATATGTGTGTGATGGGGGGTCTGATGTGCAGAGGGGTACTGGTACAGAGAGGCACTAATGTGTGGTGGTGGTGGGGGGGGGGGGGTACTGGTAAAGAGAGGAACTAATGTGTGTGTGGGGGGGGGGTGCCTGTCACTCACCAGTACTCTTCAGAAGTTGGATTCCAAAGCAAAGTCCGATGTTCTTTGCTGCACCGTCCGACTCCTGACTCCTAGGAGGACCAGTCACCCACTCAGGTCGCCGCACTGATCGCTCCTCACAGGCGCGCGGGAAGGAGTTGACGTCACCTAACGTGAGGTCAACTCCCTGCCTGCGCCTGCCTGAGCCGTACTCTGCACACGACCCGCCCCCTCCACTAGCTGCCCAGCCAGCGACATTAGGGAGGAGAGACTGCCAGCTCTCCGCTGCGCTCCGGTACCGGAAACCCACGTACTGGGCGCACGGAGAGGTGCTGGTACTCTCCAGGGCAATTTTTGGAAGTGGCGGTACTGAGTACCGCCGCGTTCCGGCCCACTTCAAGCACTGGTTACAATTGTGTAACAAAGCTGATTTGACCTCTTTTTAACTAAAGGGTCTACTCAAGTTGGTAAGGAGCCAATCTATTTATTCACGTCGGGTGAATGTTATTTTGGTGGAGGCTTCAACTGTTTTTCTTCAGACACAGATCTCACCTTAAGAAAAAATTATTTCTATGGACTTTTGGGAACACTTGTTGATTACATAGAGTTTCACCTATTTTCATATATATATATATTTTTTTATTTCATTTACCACTTTTAATTTTTATTTTTTTCATAAGCACATACTTGGATGTTTTCATATATGGACTATTATTCATTCATCACTATGTTTATTCACGTTTATATATGTTTACTAATTTGCTAGGCGTTTTTTGTTGAATTACTGAATCAAGGTCTCAGTAATAATTCACCTGCTTTCAGAAATTGAGGCTTTTATGATAAGAACAACAGCTGCAGTGGTGACATCATGTTTACATTATGTGTGTATTACATTGTGTATTACACAGCTCATCCTTCATTAGCTCCACACTGTTCTTCCAAGCACAGGTAGAGGCAGGTGAGCACACACAGTGAAGAGGTCTTCTGGATCTTGTGTGTTTTAACATCTTCCAATTACTCCCTATAATTTTTTGCAGCTTATGAAATAAATAGACAACATATGCCGAGAATGGAAAATCATACTTATACACTACCACTGCTGGAAAGTGCATTATACTTGAGAATGAAAAAAAAAAACACACCAGTTGCTACAAGGCAGGGTGCAGAACAGGGCAAATGAAGGGCTGGGAACATAGGTGTGGTGTCCCAGTACAGGTATTTGCTGTAGGCCCTGTCAGATTGAGACCCTTGGCTTGTGGGGCCTCCCCTGCAGGGACTCAGCTAGTCATGATGTGATTTATACTGTTATGGTTGATAATACACTTATTAGGTGTGTATAGCTTTAAGAGGTTTAGTCAGTCATTTTATGTTTAGTCAGAGTGTATTAGAGTCAGGAGGACTAAGTGCTAGACAAGACCTTATTGTGTTGTATTATACTTTAACTTGTAACAAACTTTAAATGTAAGTTCCAAGGGGAATACAGATAAGTCTCTATGATCCACAGCTCTCAACCAATGGGCTTCAGTCTCATCATGCCCTTATAAGGGGATGTAGTTCCTGTTTAGTGCAGTCAAGTACTACACACAGTTCCTGGCATAGCAGAGCAGAGTACAGTCAGAGGAGAAGCAGTGCAAGCCAGAGGTCTCCAGTTCAGGAGAAAGTACAGCAAAGCGTGGAGTATCCCTAAATACTACAGAATCAGTACTTCAGCACAATTATCGGATCAATCCGTTATTCCGGCGAAAAGCCTCAAGTCTACCGACACCTCAGTAAGTGCATCTATTCTTCAGCCTAGTCAAGCATAGGCCCAGTATTACTAACCCGGCCCCAGCAGCCGAGGATATATGATAAGCCAAGCCCAAGCATTACCAGCTGTGTGGTCCTCTAGAGACTGTCTGTGGAACCTTTGCGACACTCTGTGTGAACGCTGTGAAGATTTTGACACCTGTCTTCATGCCAGTAAAGCCTTCGTTATATTGACCCCTGTTGTGGACTGTGTTATTACCATCCTAGCTAGCGGGGATACGGAGGCCCCCGGAGCTGTAGTTTCCCAGGGTATACCCAGACTACAGTGGCGTCACGTGACAGAGAGGGTTAATACCATCCGACCCTCACTAAGGGTTAATACCACCAGGCCCTGGGCTCCTAGCCCCAAGAACCAAGTAGCTAACCATCAAGCGCATGTGCGTGGCCGTGGGGCTCACCCTCCCCGGTAACCACATAGGCGTGTGCACAGGGTGTGCTAGATGTGCCTGGGCACACCCTAATCACTCAGTGCAGCACAGATTTTCTTTACTGCCCTGGCTCCCCGCCACAGCGCTTCCTACCTTTCGACCCCTTTCACACTGAGGAGTTTTTCAGGCGGTACAGCGCTACAACTAGCGCTGCTATACCGCCTGAAAAACTCCTTCACTGCCTACTCAACGTGAAAGCCCGAGGGTTTTTACACTGCGGCGATGCGCTGGCGGGAGAGAAAAAAATCTCCTGTCAGCAGCATCTTTGGAGCGGTGAGAGGAGCGGCGTGTATACCGCTCCTTCCCATTTAAAACAATGGGAAACCACGGCAATACCGTCCGCAATGCGCCTCTGCATAGGCGCATTGTGGTATTAACCCTTTATCGGTCGCTAGTGGGGGTTAATACCGCACCGCTAGCGGCCGATTCCCGCGGCAATCCCGGCGGTATAGCGCCGCAATTTTCAGCGGCGCTATACCGCGCTATGAAGTTTGAGCTAATAAAATAGACTCAGTCACCAGCTCTCTGCTCACGGGGCTGTGAGAACCGAGCGATCGGCAGTGTTCGATCACTCGGTTCTCAGTGTTAGAGGCGCCGGGGGACAGATGCAGCATCCAGCTAGTTAAGTATGAATCAAAAGGAAATAAAACATACTCCTCTTTTAGGCCGGATTCAAACTTGTGCGGTGCGAATTTCAGCTCTCTTATGTCTGCAGAGAGATAAGAGAACTGTTCAGCAGATCATCTCCGTTTTAGCTGTGAATTTGGAGACCTCGGAGAGGGGAGGGGGAGGGGGGAAGTGTATTGAGGTGAATCAGAGAAATCCTGATGAGAAATGAACACATGTGCGAACCATAGAAGATAATGGGCCTGAATTTGCACCTGAGCCGCACCGCAATGCCTAGAAAAGGCACGCGTTTTTTCGGCAATGCGCAGTGCGAATGCATCGCACATATGAGAACCAGCCTCATTGAAAACAATGTATTTTATAATGTTATGCGAAATGGATGCAGTTTAAGCCGCAACCAATTCGCATAGGTGTGAACCCGGCCTAAATCAGTGTTACCGTTTGGGCTGTCTTACCACTGGGTTTGCTGTGAACGGTCTTGCTTTACTTAAATACAAGTGCTCAGATGCAGTGAAGATCCGCTTTAAAGTGGAGTTCTGCCGTTTTTTTTGTTAAAGTCAGCAGTTACAAATACTGCAGCTGCTGACTTTTAAAATAAGGACACTTACCTGTCCAGGGCGCCCGCGATGTCGGCACCCGAATCTATCGCTCGGCTCTCAGGTACTGCCGCCGCCATCTTTGGTAAGGGAATCAGGAAGTGAAGCCTTGCGTCTTCACTTCCTGGTTCCCTACTGCGCATGCTTGACTTGCGCTGCGCAATCCCACTGGTCCCTGCTGTCTTTTGGGACCTGTGTGTTTCCCAGAAGACAGCAGGGGAGGATGGAGAAGGCGCCGGGAGTGGCGTAGATACCTGCGGGTGACTCGGGTATCTATGCCCAGAAGTGGGAGCAAAATACCTGTATTGCACAGGTATATGCTCCCCCCTGAAAGGTGTCAATTGTGACACCGGGAAGTTCTATTTTTGGGTGGAATATTTGCACTTTTTGCACATAGTCATGCTACATGCATACGGCAGCCCATTCAAATTCTATTCCAAGTGTAGCTCGCTCACTTTTTGAAGTTTGAGCATTACATGTTTTTTACAGCACCTTTGCCCAACCCCTCCCAATTGTCTGTTTTACTGCATTTGGGGGTGTTCCATAAACAACAAATGCACGTATGGCATGTGCAAGCCATGCAATTGAAAGCATGCTTATGAAACGCTATGGTGTGAATCCAGCCTCAGATCATACCTAGAGTTCATCTCTAGCTCCTATTCACACTAGTGCGTCGTCTCCTGCGTTTTGATGCATGACAAATGGAAATCACATTATTCTCTATGATGCCCGTTCACGTGAATGCAGCACAGTACAGTGCGTTTTTTGAAAAGGTGCGAGTGCTTCTTTTGGTGCAGTGCAGCAGGTTTTTTTTTACCCAATACATTTCAATGGGGCTGCATGGAAAGCACATGTAAAATACACATACATGCATTTTCAGTGCATTTTTGAATTTCGTGTATAAAAGTTAGTCCTCCACCTACAAAAAAAAAAAAGCATGAAAATGCATCAAAAATAAATAATATTTTTTTTTTTGAGTAAAGGGATGGGGAGGGGGTGGAGAGGGTAACAAGATATAGAAAGAGAGGAAAATTAGAAGTATTGGGAAACCAGGACGAAGGAGGGAGGAGGGGGGGGGGGAGTGGGGTTCCTTTCCATCGCTCTCTTAACTCTTTGATATCGTTTAATTAGGTAGAAGAGATGAAATGTAATATCCTGTAACGTAATTCTTGAAATAAATAAAGAATTTATAAAAAAATAAAAATAAAATAAAATAATAAAAATAAAGCAGCACTAGTGTGAATTTAGGCTTAATCATTTTTTGTAACTGTAACATTTTATTTAATCACTACCTACACAGCAAATGCAATAAAAAAATGCCAAATAATATGTATCGATTTTTACATTGGGATTTTCTGATCTAGCAACAGAGATCTCCTCCTTATGCATTCTCCCTGGATAAAATCCATCATTATGTATCCTTCTAGGATAAAATCCATCTCTATGCATCCTCCCTGTATAAAATCCATCCTTATGCATTATTCTAGGATAAAATCCATCTCTATGCATCCTTCTAGGATAAAATCCATCTCTATGCATCCTCCCTGTATAAAATCCATCTCTATGCATCCTCCCTGTATAAAATCCATCTCTATGCATCCTCCATGTATAAAATCCATCTCTATGCATCCTCCCTGGATAAAATTCATCCTTATGCATCCAACAATACTGAGCAGTCGTAAGGCCTGTTGTGCTGTGCTTTGCATTCAGCAGGCTAATACCTGTATGCAGTGAGTGTAAGCCTATAAGCCCAGGCTGGCTGCACTCCCCTCTGGAGCATGGGTGACTTCCTGTGTGTGTGCCCCCCCCCCCCCCCCTCCCTGTTGTCAGTGAGTGTGTGGCTGGGAGGGATGCATTAGCAGCTCTCTGCAGATAGGTGTACTGTATCCTCATCTACATTTCCTGGTGTGCTGCAGCCTCTTTAAAAACAATGTCCTTGCAGAGGAAATCAAAGAAGATCCACTCCTCAGGGGGTAAGTGTCTCTTTAAGATTGGGGGGTTAGTGATCGGAGGAGGAGAGAGACTGTTAGATGGAAATAATGGCATGATGACGCCTTCTGTATTGTTTTCTCTGCATCTCCATCCATCTGCCTCTGTCTATATGATCATGTTTATAATATAAAGCAGCAATGGCTGTGCATTGGGTGTCATGTCATCAGATCATTGTCATACCCTGGTAGGGGTGGTGCACACAGCTGTCACTCTAGCCTGGGGGATCACTAGCTGTCAATGTTCCCTGACTCATCTGTTCTGTAATTGTATAGGAGGAACACATGACAGTGCAGCCATGGCCAGGTACAGAGCTGTCAGCTCAGAGCATTGTTGTGCTGCACCATTCAGCACGCACATGTGTTCAAGTCAGCAGCTTTCTGTGCTGGGGGGAATGGCAGATCATTGGCTGCTTCTGTGTATTTATATAATAGTATTAAACATACACTTCATTAGATACCATTACAAGGTGCTTACCTCTGTGCGGCGTGCTAACACCCCTGAAGCTATATTTATGTGTCATTTATGAATGATTCACTTAGGTTTGCTACTATCTGCAAATAATGCTACAGTGAGAAGAAATTAATTTTAGGCTCCGTTCACACTAGTGAGTGTTGACTTGAGTCGCATGACAATGAAAATCACATTGGTACCCATTCTAATCAATGAAGCTTAGCATGGTGCGATTTTGGAAAAGGTTCCTGTACCACTTTGGTGTGATTTTGGTTTCAATGGTGTTTATTAAAGAGTTTTCAAGTTTACAAAATTATGCGTTACATTCACAAAATGTGTTGAACAATATGACAGTAACCCTGCCGGAGCAGCATATTGCGGCCCAGGAAGCTTAGATAAACAGCATAAGGCGCAATCTCTGGGACAGGTCCAGAAATAAACAAACAAACTTAGCAATTTCAAACATGTGTCCTCTGGGGTCAAGTATCCCTCGGGACAAACCTTTGGTGTGATTTTGAATGCATAGAATATTCAAATCTTATCCAAGTTGCACTACATAATCGCACTGAGAGTTGCATCAATATTTAATCGCAGCAATGTAAACCTAGCCTAAAAGGCTTTTCTGCGTTACCTACAGATCCTTCCAATAGTCTCTGTCTTGTGATAGTTAAAACAGAAGTGTAATCTGATTATTCTATGATTTGTAATTGTTTATAACACACAGTGCTTTATCCAACTAAGTGCCGGTACACACCAGCGCGCTCTGCGAGATCACATGTGATTCGCACTGCAGTGCGAATCACATGCAATGTCCGTGCGATGCGATTTCAGCCATACAACTTGTATGGCTGATATTGCATCACATTCAGACCAAAATCGCACAGGACCCTTTTTTTTGGTCTGCACCACCCATTCGATCCGATTCATGTCCGAACTGTCAGTGCAATATGTGACCTGAAATGGGGGTGTCATTAACAATGTATTGGCACTCCTGGCAGTTCGCATATGGCAGTGTGAACTGCTGTGTGAGTACCTAAATATCATTCAGTAAGATCTACTTTACCAAGAAAAAAGTATATACACAAAAAAAGGTTATATATATATATATATATATATATATATATATATATATACACACACACACACAATGCTCCTATATAAGTATAGAATCTTCAAGAAGAACTATAGGCAAACCTTTTTTCTTTTTTTTTGGATAGCGTAGGGGAGGGTTATAACCCCTGCCAGATTTTGTTCCATATGTGTTCCATTGGGGAGATTTCTCTTCACTTCCTGTCCATAGCCAAATCTCTTGGGGCCCCCATGCCACCAGAACTAGTGTCCCTATTGGAAGTTTTCCCCTCTATTTCTTTTCAGGGAACAACTCATATTTGGGATTTTCTTTGAGACCGGGTTCACATACTGTACAGGGCAGCCATCAGAAACTAAATTCAAAATACGACACAAATGCATATGTGCAATAATTTAAAGTCATTGGGATGAATATGGGTAAGTTCAATTGAAGACCCAACGTGGCCTGCTGAATAGTCCACACTGTGAGCCAAGCCGATAAACGTAGGATCTAAGTCAGAAACGGTGGACCCACTTACCATCGGCAGCGGGTCAGCCAAGCTTAGCGGTAGGAAACCGGAACTCCTGTACTGATCATCGAATGTCCTAGCACAGCATGCAATGATCCCGTTCAATGGATATTCAAACATGGGGGTCATAAACAGAAAAATTTCCTCCACATAGTGTAGGTCAAAAAGGATGGATTTATTTAAAAGAACGGTACAAACTTCTGAATTCAGGCACAATGTGAAGAGCTGGACTAGGGTTTGCTGGTCCAGCTCTCTACATTGCGCCTGCATTTTTGAACTTGTGATCACATTTTATCTGTACACATCATTTAGATGTTTGTACAGTTCTTTCAAATAAATAAATAAATCAACTTCCTAGTGGAATAACAGAATGGAGCGAGTACAGAGAAGGGCAACAAAGCTATTAAAGGGTCTGGAGGATATTAGTTATGAGGAAAGGTTGCGAGCCCTGAACTTATTCTCTCTGGAGAAGAGACGCTTCAGAGGGGATATGATTTCAATTTTCAAATACCGTACTGGTGACCCCACAATAGGGATAAAACTTTTCTGTGGATAGGAGTCTAATAAGACACGTGGCCACGTATTGAGATTAGATGAAAAGAGGTTTAACCTTAGACTGCATCAGTGGCGGCTGGTGCTCAAAATTTTTGGGGGGGGGCGAAAAAAAAAAAGAGAAAGAAATTGCAGCCTCACTGTGCCCATCAAATGCAGCCTCACTGTGCCATCAATTGTCACCACTGTGCCATGCCATCAAACGCAGCCACTGTGCCATCAATTGTCACCACTGTGCCATGCCATCAAATGCAGTCACTGTGCCATGCCATCAAACGCAGCCACTGTGGCATCAATTGTCACCACTGTGCCATGCCATCAAACGCAGCCACTGTGCCATCAATTATCACCACTGTGCCATGCCATCAAATGCAGTCACTATGCCATCAATTCGCACCACTGTGCCATGCCATCAAACGCAGCCACTGTGCCATCAATTGTCACCACTGTGCCATGCCATCAAACGCAGCCACTGTGCCATCAATTATCACCACTGTGCCATGCCATCAAATGCAGTCACTATGCCATCAATTCGCACCACTGTGCCATGCCATCAAACGCAGTCACTGTGCCATGCCATCAAACGCAGCCACTGTGCCATGCCATCAAACGCAGCCACTGTGCCATCAATTGTCACCACTGTGCCATGCCATCAAACGCAGCCACTGTGCCCCTCAATTGTCGCCACTGTGCCAATTGTCACCACTGTGCCCTTTAATTGTCGCCACTGTGCCCATTGTTGCCACTGTGCATGTCACTGTGCCCTTTAATTATTGCCACTGTGCCCATTGTCACCACTGTGCCCATTGATGCCACTGTGCCCATTGTCGCCGCTGTGCCCTGTAAAATGCACTTATCTTTCTCCTTCCACGTCCCTCGATGTCTTCTCCCGCCTTGGTGACGCTTCAGCCAATCAGGTTACCGATAACCAGAATCGGTGAACCTGATTGGCTGAGACGGCCGTCAGTCTTATCCAAGGAACGCACCCGCTGGCTCTGATAGGCACTTCCGCACAGCCAACCAGCTGCCGTTATTCAGGTGGTCGGCGCTCAAGGTCTGGCCACCTGAATAGACCAGCGGCAGCTGGCAACAATAACATACATTCATGCAATGCATCAATGTGTGTCATTTCAGTGGCGGTGCGGAGCCAGAGGGGGCGGCGCTCCAGCGCCCTCTATAGACGGACCGCCACTGGACTGCATAGAGGGTTCTTTACTGTAAGAGCGTCAAGGACGTGAAATTCCACAGGTGGTCTCAGCGGGGAGCATCAATAGTTTAAAAAAACTATTAAATAAGCACCTGAACGACCACAACATACAGCGATATACAATGTAATACTGACATAATCACACATATAGGTTGGACTTGATGGACTTGTGTCTTTTTTCAACCTGACCTACTATGTATCTATGTAATGGATGTTACCTTGTTTCTAAAGTAACAGAGTTTGGTATTGGATGGTTAATAATCCTTTAATTCCCCCATTTATGTCTTCTTTTTTCCATCACCCCTTTTCTTCTGGTTCTACCAACCTCATGTGTTTTTAATTAATTCTTAATTGATTTGAATTAGGATGTACCGCCTCTACTTGTTAAAGGAATGTAAAGTTCTCTATATAAGTTTGATCCTAAGCCTGGTACACGCCATCAGATAATCCGACAACACACATTTGTTGGCGGAAAATCCAACAACAATTGTCCGATGGAGCATACAAACGGTCGGATTTTCCGACAACAGCCTGCCATCACACGATTCCCGTCGTAAAATCCGATCGTGTATACAAGGCTTAAATGTAACTTTGTATGCTATGAGGAAGGCTTATGCCGCGTACACACGATCATTTTTCGGCATGAAAAAAACAACGTTTTTAAAAAATTTAATTTAACCACTTCCCGCCCAAGAACGTCATATGACGTCCTGGACTTTCAGTGGGGATATCTGAATGATGCCTGCAGCTACAGGCATCATTCAGATATCCATCTCTTCAGCCGGCGAATCCCTGCACCATAAGAACGATCATAGCGGCGGTTACGCCGCTCGATCGTTCTTATAGGCGCCCCCCTCCCGCCGCCATCCGGTGCTTCTCCGGGCTCTCCTTTGCCATCGGAGACCCGGAGAAACGATCCGCCGGCGTCCGATGGAAACCATAGAGTAGACTGGTGACCAGATGGTCACCAGTCATCTCTATGATCGTCGGAGGCCCGGGCACGATGTTATGACGTCACGCCTGGGTCCTGGAATGTAAACACAGCCGCAATCGCGGCTGAAAGCATTAGATCGGTGAATTTTTTTTCACGATCTAATGCTTTCCAGCCTGGAGGAGAGATGTGGGGTCTTATTGACCCCGCATCTCTCCATAAAGAATACCTGTCAGTCACAAACATTCCTATTACAAGGGATGTTTACATTCCTTGTAATAGGAATAAAAGTGATCAAAAAAAAAAAAAATGACAAAAAAGTGTGAAAATAAAAGAAATCGAGTAAAATAAAAAATAAAATAATAATTTATTTTTTTTAAACGTCCCTATCCCCGGTAGCTTGCGTTTAGAAGCGAACACACACGTAAGTCCCGCCCACATATGTAAACGCCATTCAAACCACACATGTGAGGTATCGCCGCGTGCGTTAGAGCGCCAGCAACAATTCTAGCCCTAGACCTACTCTGTAACTCTAAATTTGTAACTTGTAAAAAAAAAATAAGCGACGCCTATGGAGATTTTTAAGTACTGACGTTTGGCGCCATTCCATGAGTGTGCGCAATTTTAAAGCGTGACATGTTAGGTATCTATTTACTCGCCGTAACTTCATCTTTCACATTATACAAAAAAATTGGGCTAACTTTGCTGTTTTGTTATTTTTTAATTCACAAAACAGTTTTTTTCCCCAAAAAAAAGGCGTTTGAAAAATGATTGCGCGAATACTGTGCGAGATAAAAAGTTGCAATGGCCGGCATTTTATTCCCTAGGGTGTCTGCTAAATAAACATATATAGTGTTTGGGGGTTCTGAGTAATTTTCTAACAAAACAATTATGATTTATGCATGTAGGAGAGAAGTGCCAAAATAGGCCTGGTATGGAAGTGGTTAAAAATGATCATGTGTGGGCTTCACATCATTTTTCGGGTTCTGAAAAATGACAATTTTTTTTCCGAACATGCTGCATTTTTTAACGACGTTTTAAATTATGTCGTTTTTCGGGTTGTAAAAAATGATCGTGTGTGGGCTAAAACGACGTTAAAAACCCGCGCATGCTCAGAAGCAAGTTATGAGACGGGATCGCTCGTTCTGGTAAAACTACCATTCGTAATGGAGTAAGCACATTCATCACGCTGTAACAGACAGAAAAGCGCGAATCGTCTTTTACTAACACAAAATCCGCTAAAACAGCCCCACGGGTGGCGTCATCCGCATGGAACTTCCCCTTTATAGTGCCGTCGTACGTGTTGTATGTCACCGCGCTTTGCTAGAGCATTTTTTTAAAACGATTGTGTGTGGGCAACATCGTTTTAATGAAGTTGGAAAAAACAACTTTTTTTTTACATGCCGAAAAACGTTGTTTTTTTTTCATGCCGAAAAATTATCGTGTGTACGCGGCATTAGGCCCTGCTGTTAGTGCTTCCATAGAGATATACAAGAAGCATTAAAGGGTCACTAAAGGAAAACATTTTTTTTGCTGAAATGACTGTTTACAGAGTATAGAGACATAAAAGTTAACTGATTCCTTTTAAAAATGATTAAAAATAGATTAAATTCAATCATATAATGTGCCTCTAGTTTCACTTTCGGTTTTAAAGGTACATACATGAAGTTCCGGGTGAGAGGTGAGTCGGGAAGACTCACAGAACAAAAACAAACAAATCCAGGGCAGTGTTTTGTTTTTAAAATGAATCTGGTTCTGAGGAGTTTTAGACACACAGTAATGACAGCTTAGACCACCGTGAAAAGCTCCCAGTACCATGGTTATAAGGAAACAGGCAACCAGGAAGTGTGGAGATCACAGCAGAATTACAGCTACTTCAAAGCAAAAACGAACAATGAGGACTGTACAGTACTGCAGTAAGGTAAAGGAAGCTATTTAGCTAAAAAAAAAAATTCCTTTAGTGACCCTTTAATTCCTGTTGCTGGCAGGAGGAGAGAGCCAATATGAAATGTAGACTTTTCTCTCTCTAGCTCCTCCCTCTGGAAACTTGAGACCGCTGGCAGTGCTAGGTGTAGGGATAAGGGGAGTGTGTGGAGGCATACTGGACTCTAGTGGTTATTCTTGCTTCTTTTCACTATTGACAATATATTCACACAATTGCATATTTGTTGGCAAAGTTTTGACCCAATTGTCCTTTTGATGCCTGTATTTTGCCAAGGTTGCCCATTGGTTGCCAACATATTGTCATGATTTCCTGTTGTTTGGCCTTTTATGTCACAAGTTTTTTGCCCTTTGTTGCCCAGATATTGTCACTGTTGCCCATAAATAGCCACAATTGTCTGCTTGCTGGTTATGTATTGTCAAAACTGTTTATTTGTGAGGGAGAGCGCCCATGGCTGATTATTGCCACCAGAGCTCACGTCAGGGTCCTATATATAACTTTCACGCAAACTCCACCTTTTCAACCACCATGCTACGTGGGCATATTCTATGACAATGAATAACAAAGTGCGCTCTTTAAGGCACAGGAGAAAAAGGGATTGTTACCTACAATCTGACCTAAAGAGAATTGTGTGCCTTCTCTCTCTAAAGACCTTTATATCATGCCCTGGTGAGGATCATGCCAAGTCTGTTTTTAGTCAAAACTTTATTTTCTTTTAATTTTGGATGGAGTGAAGAAGATATCAAATTGCTGTGAATTTGTTATCAGTGGGGTAGATTCAGTAACATTTGCGCATTTTTTACGTAGGCGCAGGGCACCGTTTTTGCCCTGCGCCCCCGCTAATTTTCTGCGCTACCCTTGATTCACGGAGCAGTAGCTCCGTAAATTGCGCGGGCGCTCCGGCAAAATGCACGGCGTAAGCGCGCTCAATTTAAATGATCCCGTAGGGGGCGGGAATCATTTAAATTAGGCGCGTTCCCGCGCCGAGCGCAGTGCGCATGCTCCGTCGGGAAACTTTCCCGACGTGCATTGCGGTAAATGACGTCGCAAGGACGTCATTTGCTTTAAAGTAAACGTGAATGGCGTCCAGCGCCATTCACGATTCACTTACGCAAACTACGTAAATTTCAAACCTCGCGACGCGGGAACGACGGGTATCCTTAGCATTGGCTGCCCCTTCTTTTAGCATGTGCAGCCTTACGCGAAACCCGACGTACGCAAACGACGTAAACTGCGTACGCAGGGCTCGCGTAGGGTTGTGAATTGGCGTTAGTATGCAATTTGCATACTATACGCTGACCACAATGGGAACGCCCCCTAGCGGCCAATGTAAGAATGCAGCCTAAGATATGAGGGCATAAGAGCCTTATGCCACGCATATCTTAGGCTGCAGTCGGCGTAACAAGCTCTCTGAATCAGGAGAAGTCGTTACGCCGGGGCAAGTAAGCAATTGCGCTGCGTAACTATGGTTACGCAGGCGCAATTGCTTTTTGAATCTGGGCCACTGTCTTTCTACCCCACATTTTTCTGCATTGGATACTGTAATGGCTCATTCACAGCAGCAGCTATGCGTCAGGCAGTGCGCCACAATTCACCTGTATGCTGTGGACAACTGTTTTCTATGTGCCCTTGCATTGCACATTTGTTCATATATGTGCAACTTAAAGTTGCAGTGACTTCAAAGTAGGTCATGCATTACTATGGTCCGACTTTCATGCAACTTGAGGGCCATAGACTTCAATGTTAACCCTCAAAAGTTCCCTGAAAGTTGTACCTGAACGTTATACAATGCAACCGTTGTGCAACAGTTGTCCGTTATGACTAGTCAAAGCCAAAGGGCTTAGTATGAACTGTGGGGGCATACTGGTTTTTTTTTTTCGATTTTCTGCTTTTTTTTTTTTACATTTAGCTGCCAGTGGGGAATCCGTTGACAGATGATAAAACACCTTCTGTTAACCACTTAAGACCCGGACCATTATGCAGGTTAAGGACCTTGCCCCTTTTTGCGATTCGGCACTGCGTCGCTTTAACTGACAATTGCGCGGTCGTGCGACGTGGCTCCCAAACAAAATTAGCGTTCTTTTTTTCCTCACAAATAGATCTTTCTTTTGATGGTATTTGATCACCTCTGCGGTTTTTATTTTTTGCGCTATAAACAAAAATAGAGCGACAATTTTGAAAAAAATGCAATATTTTTAACTTTTTTCTATAATAAATATCCCCCAAAAATATATAAAAAATTATTTTTTTTCCTCAGTTTAGGCCGATACGTATTCTTCTACTTATTTTTGGTAAAAAAAAACGCATTTATCGATTGGTTCGCGCAAAATTTATAGCGTTTACAAAATAGGGGATAGTTTCATTGCATTTTTATTAATATTTTTTTTTTACTACTAATGGCGGGCGATCAGCGATTTTTTTTTCATGACTGCGACATTATGGTGGACACCTCGGACAATTTTGACACATTTTTGGGACTATTGTCATTTTCACAGCAAAAAGTGCTATAAAAATGGACTGATAACTGAAAATGACAATAGCAGTTTAGGAGTTAACCGCTAGGGGCACTGTAGGGGTTAAGTGTGACCTCATATGTGTTTCTAACTGTAGGGGGCGGGGCTGGACGTGTGACGTCAGAGATCGTCTTTCCCTATATCAGGGAACAGACGATCACTGACACTACAACAATGAAGAACGGGAAGGTGTGTTTACACACACCTCTCCCCGTTCTTCAGCTCTGGTGACCGATCGCGAGACACCAGCAGCGATCGAGTTTGCGGGGTTTCATGGGCGTGGAGATTTGGACCGGGTCACGAGCGCGCCGCCGGCGGCACGCTCGCGACCCCACAGTTGGGCTTAAAGAGACACGTACATGTACGTGATTGTGCCCAGCCGTGCCATTCTGCCGACGTATATCGGTGTGAAGGGGTCCTTAAGTGGTTAAGGACATGGCGGCTGGCTTCCCAGCCCGCTGCTTAGCAACCAGATATTTGTCAAAAAGCAGTGTGGGGGTCCCCCTACCGCAGGCTGTTTTTTGACAAATACTGCATGTGATATTGCCAGCAAAACCCTGGTGTTAATTATCGCATGCTTTTTACTCTTTGGTCTCTTTGTGAATTGGACTTAAGAGCTTTTTATGTGATATTTGCTGATATTTGTTCCACACGCGAATAGGGCTGTGCGTAAGTTACGTTCACGTCTAAAGCATTGACTATTTGCGGCGTAATTTGGAGCATGCGCACTGGGATATTTTCACAGACGGCGAATGCGCCGTTCGTTAAGAACGTCAATTACGTGGTGTCACGGCTAATTAGCATACAACACGCCCCCTACCAGCCTATTTTGAATTACGCAGGCTTACGCCGGCCAATATACGCTACGCCGCCGTAACTTTAGGCGCAAGTTCTTTCTGAATACAGGACTTGCCTGTCAAAGTTACGGCGGCGTAGCGTATATGAGATACGCTACGCCCGCCTAAAGATAGGCAGATGTTTCTGAATCCGGGCCATTGTGTTTTTTTCAAAATTGTCGCTCTATTTTCGTTTATAGCGCAAAAAATTAAAACCGCAGAGGTGATCAACTACCACCAAAAGAAAGCTCTATTTGTGGGAAAAAGAAGGACGTCAATTTTGTTTGGGAGCCATGTCGCGCGACCGCGCAATTGTCATTCAAAGCGAGACAGTGCAGAAAGCTGAAATTTCACCTGGGCAGGAAGGGGGTATATGTGCCCAGTAAGCAAGTGGTTAAAACACAGGTCTGTTGTGATACATTGGGGTGAAATTCAAAATGCTTTTGGATCTTATGCCGCATACACACGACCGTTTTCCGGGTTCTAAAAAATTATATTTTTAAGGGTCTAGAAAAAACGAATTTTTTTTCAACCCGATCATTAAAATGGCCTTACCTACACACGATCGTGAAAAAAAAATGCTCTAGCAAAGCGCGGTGACGTACAACACGTACAACGGCACTATAAAGGGGATGTTCCATGCAGAAGCGCCACCCTTTGGGCTGATTTAGCTGATTTTGTGTTAGTAAAAGACGATTCGTGCTTTTCAGTCTGTTACAGCGTGATGAATGTGCTTACTCCATTACGAACGCTAGTTTTACCAGAACGAGCGCTCCCATCTCATAACTTGCTTCTGAGCATGCGTGGGTTTTTCACGTCGTTAAAAAGCCTACACATTTTTTACAACGTTAAAAACGTTGTGAAACAATAGAGCATGTTCGAAGTTTTTAATGCCCATTTTTTAGATTGTGAAAAATCCTCTGGAGCCCGTACACGATCGTTTTAAAAGACATTAAAAAAAAACGTAATTTTTTAGAACCCAAAAAACGGTCGTGTGTATGCGGCATTAGCGCTCACTGGTTGTTCTGGTTTGTGAGGAGTTTGACACTCCCAGAAGTGTCGGTTTCCCTAGCAAATATCGCGGGCACGAGAGGCAGAACAGGACGTGTGTGTAAACACACACATCCCTGGTCTGTGAGGAAAGGAGATGCAGATCGAGAGTTCCTACAAGCTAGGAACCATGATCTGTCATCGCCTATAAAGAGTACCCTCCCCCCAAAAAACCTCTCTAGGGAACACCGTTAACCCCTTGATCGCCCCCTAGTGTTAACCCCTTCGCTGCCAGTGACATTTACACAGTAATCAGTGCATTTTTATAGCACTAATCATTGTATAAATACCAGTGGTCCCAAAAATGTGTCAAAAGGGTCCGATGTGTCCACCGTAATGTCGCAGTATCAATAAAAATCGCAGATCGCCGCCAATACTTCATAAATCTATCCCCTATTTTGTAGATGCTATAACTTTTGCGCAAACCAATCAATATACGCTTATTGCGATTTTTTAACACAAATTGGGGATATTTATCATAGCAAAAAGAACAAAATATAGTGTTTCTTTTAAAATAGTCCCTCTTTTTTGTTTATAGCGCAAAAAATAAAAACAGCAGAGATGATCAAATACCATCAAAAGAAAGCTCTATTTGTGGGAAAAAAAGGATGTCAATTTTGTTTGGGTACAACATTGCACGACAACGCAATTGTCAGTTAAAGCAACGCATTGCGTATTGCAAAAAATGGTCATTGAGCAGCCAAATCTACCGGGGCTGAAGTGGTTAATATGAGATCTAGGGTCAAAAAGACCTCAGATCTCACATTTACACTTAAATGCAATTAAAAAATTCCTTTTTTTTTTTCAAGATTTTTTTTTTACCCTCTTTAAGACCATAGGGCGGAAGTGACATCTGACGTTGTTTCCGTCATTGAATGGTATGAGTACAGTGGGGCCATCATTCCCTCACTTGACTTCCAGCCTCAGAGGAAAAAAGGACCGGATAGTCTCTGCTGCTACCATGGGCTTCGGCAAGCAGCAAAGATGACCAGGACGCAGCAGGAGGGCCACCTCTCCCACCACCGATAAAAGTGATTTGCGGCGAATCTGCCACAGAGACCACTTTTATCTGAAAGTGGACCGCATGCAGTTTTAAAAAATACTGGGGGGTTATGGAAGCTCTCTTCTGCCATAACAGCAGTATTTCATGTCAAAGTATCGGTTTGTGCACACATTTAGAATTTAAAGACTTTAAATATATGCATGAAATTTGAGCTGGGCACATATATCTGCAGTGTTTTGTTATCTCTCTTCAAAGCACTATGTCCCATAGCTCTCTCCTGCTCAGTTCTTCTGTTATCAGCCTAAAAACTCCTGACAAGTTCTCCGTCGCATATGATAAAAGCAGCTGGGGTTTTGTGTTGGGGAGGATACTATAAATAAATTAGCAGAGCCCTGAACGATTCAACAAACTAAGCTAAAAAGTCTCTACCTATGAGGAGAGGGGGTGTATGCCTTTCCTCCAATCAGCTGTCTTGGCTGTATGCCCAGGCTTCACTGCAGTACTAACCAGGAAGAGAAAATCTCCAAACACAATCTGACCTTTCTAAACAGTATATAAAGATGAAGACAGCAGATATACATGTAAAACTTATGTAGGGCGATTTGTTTCAACCCTGTGTGTTATCTGAAGCTGTTCATTTCACTGGGTATATGTGAGGGTTTACATCCAATTTAAAGTGAAAATATATGAACAGCTCATAATTTTTACTCCAGCCCGTGCCCTTCCCCTGACTTTTCCATCAAGATCAATAATTCAACTATCAATCCCTTCCTCATGCCAGGGTACTAGGTGTAATCCTGGACTCCGACATGACCTTTCAGACCGAAATCCAATCGCTGTCCAAATTCTGCAGACTTCACCTCCGTAACATCTCCAAAATACGCCCCTTTCTAACTGTTGAAACCACTAAGCAACTTATTCACTCCCTTGTTATCTCTCGCCTTGACTATTGTAACTCCCTCCTCATTGGTCTACGTCTCCGCAAGCTATCCCCTCTTCAGTCTATTGTGAATAACGCTGCCAGACTCATCCACCTTATCAACCGTTTAGTGTCTGCCACCCCTCTCTGCCAATCCTTCCACTGGCTTCCTATTGTCCAACGAATAAAATTCAAAACACTAACATGCAAAGCCATTTACAACTCATCCCAAAATTTATTTTACCAATCTTATCTCCAAATATCACCAAAACCGTCCACTCCACTCCCCCCATGTCCTCCTGCTCTCTAGCTTCATTGTCTCCTCCTCCCATGCTAGTCTCCAGGACTTCTTCATAGCCTCTCCCATCCTCTGGAACTCACTATCCCAATCTCTCCGGTTATCTCCTACTCTATCCACTTTTAGGCGATCCCTGAAAATCCATCTCTTCCAATCTCAATCCTTAGCTAACAACCAAATCTTCCATTTCCCTCATCAGTTCATCCCTCACAGTTACTACTTTTTGTTTCACCATCCCCTCCCTATTAGATTGTAAGCTCGAAGGAGCATGGCCCTCCTAACCCTCTTGTATTGAATTGTATTGTTGCTGTATTGTCTCCCTTTATATAGTAAAGCACTGCGTAAACTGTTGGCACTATATAAATCCTGTTTAATATAAGGACATAAGGATAAATCCTGTTTAATAAGATGTTATTATACTTGAATTCTATGCAGTTGTCAGTACCTTCAACTGGAGTCTTTGACTGTGTGATTTGTAGGCCTGTAGTAGCAACCCTGCTCAGTACAGAATCATTTGACAAGAGGTTTCAGCCCCTACACTATGGGCTAGATTCACGTAGCTCTTACGCCAACGCATGTGTAGATACGCCGCGTAAGTGCACAGATACGCCGTCGTATCTATGCGCCGGATTCTTAATACAAGATACGCCTGAATTTTGGCTTCATCCGACCGACGTAAGTTTCCTACGCCGTCGGAGCCTGGGCGCATATTTACGCTGGCCGCAAGGGGCGCTTCCATTGATTTACGCGTCGAATATGCAAATGACCGATATACGCCGATTCACAAACGTACTTGTGCCCGTCGCAGTAGTATACGCCGTTTACTTAAGGCGTACGTCCGGCGTAAAGTTATTCCACCTATAGGAGGCGCAACCCATGCAAAGGTATGGATGACGGAACAGCCGTCGGATTTTACGTCGTTTACGTAAGTCGTACGTGAATGGGGCTGGGCGTAGGTTACGTTCACGTCGTAGGCATTGAGCCATCGTATCTTAGGGAGTAAATTCGACGTGATTCTGAGCATGTGCACGCATGCGCCGTTCGTTCGGCCCATCATTTGCATGGGGTCACGGTTAATTTAAATGTATCACGCCCACTACCTTCCTACTTTGAATTAGGCGGGCTTACGCCGGCCAATTTATGTTACGCTGGCGCAACGTAGAGAGCGAGTGCTTTGTGAATACTCAGCTTGCCTCTCAGAGTTACATCGGCGTAGCGCATATGAGATGCGCTACACCGGTATAAAGATGCGCCGAGCTACGTGAATCTGGCCTTATATGCCTTTTTGAGAAGATATCATGGAAGATGTGAAAGGAACATTGCTTTTTGTTAGAACCTAGAAAGAAGTTAAAAAAGTGATGTACCCCTCAAGTTGCAGCTTTTGTGGGGGTGGGGAGCGAGTACTGTTTTATGTCAATACCCACTCCCACTTCCTCTATCCTTGCCTACCATAAACACTGGTGGAAATAGTAAGCTCTGTGGTCCACTCACCAACAATGCTAGAAACATTCATATATTGGTACATGACTGGCTGCCTTATTAGTAATAACATTTCAGAATCATAAGACATCAGTCTGATAACAAATGTTTAGGTCTTGCCATGTATCAGCACTAATTGGCCTCTGTATGAATAGTGCCACGGTCTTCTTCTTCATCACAACTGGATGTTCTAAAGGCACTCAGTGATGCTTGCTGAACATTGTGATTTAGTACTCAAGAGTATGGGACCTTATGCAACAATATCAAAGGACATACAGGAATAAGCCAGAAAGCAGGAAATGTAATAATGCATTAAGTGGGCAAACTGTGAAGACTAAATAAAGCTCTATTGATATTGTGGCTTTTTAGGTGCAGTAAATAACAGAGCCAGAACACCACTCTAAAACAAGGTCAACTAGGGCATAAATAATCATTACTAAAGTACTGCTGCTAATAGGATTATGGAACAAATTGCCAGAATATTGCCAAACATTTATTGCCTTGAAGGACTGCAAAGGACACGTCTCTTTTTGCACATCTACAGTAAGATGCCAACATATGCCTGTTACAAGAATTCTGAAAGTCTGGTGTATTATCATTATAACCTATGTTTTCCCTTTACCACTTGTGCTCTAACAATAGCACATGAACCACCTACCTTCTGGTCTGCATATGGTTTCTACTATATCCCTTTTATTTCCATTACATGATATCCAAATGTCTCATTGCTGAGGCAACCAGTCTAACCCTGTGGTGTCCATCTTAAAAGGGCCAAAAGCCATATTTGTGTCCACAAGTCCAGGACCACATCTAAATGAATGCCTCTGTTATAATCTGAAGCACCTTCTGCATGGTGGAAAGAGTGCAGGGCATAAGAGGGCGATGGCCATGCCTATTGTAATAAAACCAGCAAACAGACATGCTTATAATAGGGATAACGCCCTTCAAAGAAGCTCTATCCTCAGGGGTCTCCTTGCCCACCTGCGTACTGCCACTGTATCCCTATCATTGGTGTAAATGGGAGTAAAATAAGCCCTGTGGTTAATGTTTCTGGGAGTAAAATAAGTCTCATTGTTAGTAACAGTGGAAATTAAATAAGTCCCATCATTGTTGTCAGTATGAGTAAAATAAGTCCTATCATCAGTGTCAGTGAGTGGGTGCCCAGTTGGACAGCCCTGGTGTAACCAAGAATTAGTAATTCTGTGTAGTCTTATGACCCAGACACCCATGTTGGACTGCATAGCCATGTTCCCTGAGACCTTCTAAAGACTTTACTGAGTACAATACAGCCGGGACTAGGACAAATGCCTCTTAGCTTTAGAGCAGGGGTCTCCAAACTTTATAAACAAAGGGCCAATTTACTGTCCTTCCGACTTAAGGGGGCTGTACTGTGGCCATTGGGAGTAAAAAAAGGTCCTGACGTCAGTAGGAATAAACAATGCCCAATCTTTGGGGTCAGTGGGAGGAGAAGCTCCCCATCGTTGGTGTCAGTGGGAGAAACTATGCCTCATTGTTGGTGTCATTGCGCCCCATTGTTGGGGTCATTGAGAGGACCTGTGCTCCATCATTGGTGTCATTGGGAGGAATTGTTCCCCATCATTGGTGTCATTAGGCCCCATTTTGGTGTAATTTGGTGAGGAATTGTGGCTCATCTTTGGTGTTTTGGGGATGAACTGTGCCCCATGGTTGGTGTCATTGGGAGGCCCATCTTTGGTGTCTTTGGGAGGAACTGTTCCCCATGGTTGGTGTCATTGGGAGGCATTTTGCACCTTCATTGGTGTCAGTGGGGGGAATTATGCTCCATTGTTGGTATCAGTGGATGAAAATAGGGCCCCAAGGGCAAAATTAAAGCAAGCAAAGGGCCACATCTGGCCCCTGGGCCACAGTTTGGAGACCACTGCTCTAGAGAAAGTATTTGCATACTGTATGCCCTAATGCAGAACAGAACACAGGTCAGGGATGAATCAAATATATTATCAAAATAAGCTTTGAAGAATGCAACTCTATTTGGTATCACCCTTACTCGTCAGTCTATGAAATTGTGACAGGTGAGCTAACCTGCTGGGTGTTTCTGTGCCATTCCTGTATAGATTACATCCGCACTAAAGATACATTACACTGCAAAGTTATTGAGCACACGCTGACGATTGACAAAACACCTTCTAATTATTTAATAGGATCTGAGGAGCCCTCCTGATGTAGTAATACATAACTTAACCACTTAAGCCCCGGACCTTTAGGCAGCTAAATGCCCAGACCAGGTTTTGCGATTTGGCACTGCGTCGCTTTAACAGACAATTGCGTGGTCGTGCGACGTGGCTCCCAAACAAAATTGGCGTCCTTTTTTCCCCACAAATAGAGCTTTCTTTTGGTGGTATTTGATCACCTCTGCGGTTTTTATTTTTTGCGCTGTAAACAAAAATAGAGCGACAATTTTGAAAAAAGTTCAATATTTTTTACTTTTTGCTATAATAAATATCCCCCAAAAACATATATAAAAATTTATTTGTTCCTCAGTTTAGGCCGATACGTATTCTTCTACCTATTTTTGGTAAAGAAAATCGCAATAGGCGTTTATCGATTGGTTTGCGCAAAATTTATAGCGTTTACAAAATAGGGGATAGTTTTATTGCATTTTTATTATTTTTTTTTTTTTTTACTACTAATGGCGGCGATCAGCGATTTTTTTCGTGACTGCGACATTATGGTGGACACTTCGGACAATTTTGACACATTTTGACACATTTTTGGGACCATTTTCATTTTCACAGTAAAAAATGCATTTAAATTGCATTCTTTATTGTGAAAATGACAGTTGCAGTTTGGGAGTTAAACACAGGGGGCGCTGTAACATTTAGGGTTCACTTTGTGTGTGTTTACAACTGTAGGGGGGTGTGGCTGTAGGACTGACATCATCGATCGAGTCTCCCTAATAAAAGGGATCACTCGATTGATGCGCCGCCATAGTGAAGCACGGGGAAGCCGTGTTTACACACGGCTCTCCCCGTTCTTCAGCTCCGGGGAGCGATCGCGACGGGGCGGCTATAAACGAATAGCCGCGCCGTCGTCCCGGATCGCTCCCCGCGGGTTTCCGACCACCGCATGTACGTGGGGGGGTCCCGATCGGACCCCCGACCCACGTCAAGCAGAGGACGTATAGGTACGTGCATGTGCCTGTCCGTGCCATTCTCCTGACGTATATTTACATGAGGAGGTCGGCAAGTGGTACAACATTTAGCAACTCACATGGCTGATGATTAAAACAGGTACATCTAAGTATGCAGGATCGGGTGTAAAGCTGTACAAATAGACCGTCCTCCACACCACCATCAACGTCATCCCTTCCATGCTGCACTCCACGAGCCCTTCAAGCCTCGCTTTCAGATCGCTCTACTGCAGGGTATTTTTTCCCGGTCACGATTGCAGACTGACATCGGTGAGCAACGGCGGTGTGGAACCTATGGGCCAGATTCACAAAGAGATACGACGGTGTATCTACAGATACACCATCGTATCTCTGACGTAAACTGGTCCTATCTATGCGCCTGATTCATATAATCAGTTACGCATAGATAGGGCTAGATCCGACAGTGTTACAATGTGTTACACTGTCGGATCTTTTTTTCAATTTAAAAATGGCGCCGGGGGCGTTCCCGCTGATTTACGATAAATAATATGTAAATCAGCGAGATACGCAAATTCACGAACGTACGCGGACCCGTCGCAGTGTTCTTACGTCGTTTCCGTAGCGGTTTTCCGTCGTATACTTACCCCTTCTTTTATCAGGCGCAGCCAATGTTAAGTATAGCCGACGTTCCCGCGTCGAATTTACATTTTTTAACGTCGTTTGCGTAAGTCGTTCTCGAATACGGACGGACGTCGTTTACGTAAGCGGCGCAACCACTGACGTCCTAGCGACGTCAGTGGGAGCAATGCATGCCGGGAAATTTCGCGGACGGCGCCTGCGCATTTAAATCGGCGCGGGAACGCGCCTGATTTAAATAGTACACTCCCCTAGCCGCGGAATTTTAATTCCGCCGGGGGATTTAGGATCCGCCGTCGCAAGTTTGGAGGTAAGTTGTTTGTGAATTAGCCACTTGCCTCCTAAACTTGCGGGAGCGGATCTTAATTTACGTAGAACGAGCGGATCTATAGATCCGCTGAGCTACGTGAATCTGGCCCTATGTGGACAACTTTACCCCTGGATCCCTGCATACTTAGATGTACCTATTTTAATAATCAACCGTGTGAGTTGCTAAATGGTGTACCTTCATTAAATGTAACCATATTGCTACACTTAGGCCTCGTACACACGATAGGTTAACCAGAGGACAACGGTCTGAAGGACTGTTACCCTAGGTTAACCTATGAAGCTGACTGATGGTCCGTCGTGCGTACACACTATCAGTTAAAGCGGTTGTAAACCTTAAATTTGCACTTTTACCTACAGGTAAGCCTATAACAAGGCTTACCTGTAGGTAAAAAGAATATCTCCTAAACCTGTACGGTTTAGGAGATATTCCCCTCGCAATGCGGGCGGCGCATGCGCAGGGGGGATCCACGGCGGAAGATCCGGCAGCCGCCGGACCTTGCCGATTTTAAATCTCCCGCGCGCATGCGCGGGAGTGACGTCATCGCCGCTCCAGCCAATCACAGCGCTGGAGCGGCGCCGCTCCAGCCAATCACAGCGCTGGAGCGGCGATACCCGGAAGACACGCCGGAGCAAGATGACATCTCGCTCGGCGTGAACCAGGTAAGTGTTGTTCACCTCGTTTTGAGGTAAGTATTTCATAATCAGCTATTATGCGGTGCATACTAGCTGATTATGCATTTTGCCTTGCAGGTAAAAAAAAAAAAAAAAAATTATATATTCGGTTTACAACCGCTTTAACAAACTGATCGTGTCAGAACGCGGTGATGTAAAACACAACGACGTGCTGAAAAAAACGAAGCTCAATGCTTCCAAGCATGCGTCGACTTGATTCTGAGCATGCGTGGATTTTTAACCGATGGTTGTGCGTACTAACGATCGGTTTTGACCTATCGGTTAGCAATCCATCGGTTAAATTTTAACGCAAGTTGACATTTTTTTAACCCAAGGTTAAATAACCTATGGGGCCTACACACGATCGGTTTGGACCGATGAAAACAGTCCATCAGACCGTTGTCCTCTGGTTAACCTATCGTGTGTACGAGGTCTTAGAGGCACCTCTCTTCTCCTTTATACTCTGTAGCTCCTGCTGGATTTTGCTTCTAATCCCCTAATGGAGGCTGCCATTTTTGGATGAACATTTTATGGTTACACAACCTATCACATTGGAAAAAAAGTGAAAACTACTTCTGCGCTACTATATACGTTAATGCATTTGTAAATAGTTGCCACTTAACACAGATTGTGTTACAACAAAGATAAATAGCAAAATTAAAATAGTGAAGCACAACCACACCCAGCTGAGCAGCAGGGTGTATTAACCACTTCAGCCCCGGAAGATTTTACCCCCCCCCCCTTCCTGACCAGAGCACTTTTTACAATTTGGCACTGCGTCGCTTTAACTGACAATTGCGGGTTCGCGCAACACTACCCAAACAAAATTTGCGTCCTTTTTTTCCCCACAAATAGAGATTTATTTTGGTGGTATTTTATCACCTCTGCGGTTTTTATAAACAAAAAAAGAGTGACAACTTGGAGCCCAGGTTCACACTGGGTACGATTTCCTTCAATTTGAGATGCGATTTCACATGTGAAATCGCATCTTAAATCGGCGGCATTTGCCGCCAATTGTCGGCAATGACACTGTCCTAATCGGTGCGACGCCGCATCTGCGGCGCTGCACCGATTTAAAAAAGTAGTTCCTGTACTACTTTTTGCGATTTCGGGCCGCGATTTACATAGACATCTGTGCAGAAACCTGCACAGATGTCTCTTAAATCGCGGCCGAAATCGGGACTGCCGGCGGGAGTGAAATCGTGCGAGTTCAGCTGAACTCGCACGGCTTCACTCCCGCAGCCCAGTGTGAACCAGGGCTAAATAAACATTTTTTTTTTTACTTTTTGTTATAATAAATATCCCCAAAAAATGTTTTTAAAAAACAAATTTCTTCATCAGTTTAGGCCAATATATATTCTTCTACATATTTTTGGTAAACAAAATTGCAATAAGTGTATATTGATTGGTTTGCACAAAAGTTGTAGCGTCTACAAACTATGAGAAAGATTTTTTTTATTTTTTTTATTTTTATGGCGGTGAGCTGGACAGATTGTACACTTTTTACACATTTTTGGGACCATCGACATTTATACAACGAACAGTGCTATAAATAAGCACTGATTACTGTGTAAATGAAACTGGCAGGGAAGGGGTTAACACTAGGGGGCGATCGAGGGGTTAATTGTGTGATCCTGGGTATGTTCTAACTGTATGGGGATACAGTGACCGCTGGCCACACACATCGGGTCCCCTGCCACTGGTGGCTCTTAAAGGAAAACCTGTATATGTACAGGATTTTCGCCAGGAGAGCCATTGTGCCACAGTAAATCTGCGTGTGCTGGTCGGGAACCGGTTAATGAGTCAATTAGTGAAGGGGGGTGGTTGGGAGTGGGTACCTAATTCTGACAAGTACTCGCTCCCATTTCCGCTCTGACCACCTAGGTGTTTGGAAACGGAAGTCCCCCCCCCCCCCTAAAGTCTTCTGGGACACGTAACAGGTCCTGGAAGACTGCTTGACCATTCACGATGTGCAGTGCTGCTTGCACATGCACAGTGGGCACCCAGTAGTTGTGAAGCCACAAGCTGTCCCAGCCATGTGCCCATATATAAGATGCTGGCACCGAGGAAAATAGACAGCAAGTGAAACTGGTTGCAGTGAGCACACCGCTGGATCGTAGGACAGGTGAGCGGCTGTTTTTTAAAAGTCAGCAACTACAGTTTTTGTAGCTGCTATTATTTTTTTCACAGACGACTGGAGCTCAGGGGTGGACTGACCATTGGGGCTCTCGGGCACTGCCCGAGGGCCCCATGCCACTAGGGGGCCCCATCAGGGTTGCCAGGCTCAATAAAACCAGGGACAATATGTAGAAGTCTGTGTTTTTTTTACATCTTTCCCTGATATGTCCAAAACCAACATGCTTTTGATGTGAAAATCCTGAGATTTTAGCTGCCCTGCCTCTGCACTGCCTCCTGGCGTGGTGGCCATCTGTAAGCCCGTGGGCCCCATAATCTTCTATTGCCCGGGGGCCCCATGAGTTGTCAGTCCGCCCCTGCTGGAGCTCCTCTTTAGGTAGCAGGATATACGTATCTATGGGAGATTAGAGCCATTCAACAGGCAAGCAGTGAGTTAAAATTCAGAGTTTATGTGTTTCTCTTAGGCCTCTTTCACACTTGTATGACCTGAAAGTAGCGCGACTTTGGTACGACTTTGCCGCATGACTTGAAGTAATGCCTGTGTAATCTTGAGGTCTATGGACCTCAATTCGCATCAAAGTTGGATCGAAGTAGCATAAGGACTACTTTGAAGTCGCACAGATATGAACGGTACTCATTGGAAATCATGGGGTATGACTTATCATGCGACTTTGCAGTCCCAAGTCGCAGGACAAGTCGCACAAGTGTTAAAGGGGCCTAATTTTTTTGGGAAAATTTAAAAAAGTAACAAAAATAATAAATAATAAAAAAGGTCTTCTTCCAGAGTATAACAAACATGTATTATTGATTTAACAACTGTATTGGCTTTTGCTGTTTGTTGGCATGCTTGTTACTGAAATTACAAATCACCTTTCATCTTGCTGGTAATGGAACCAGAAATCAAAAGCATTTCTAGACACCATAACAAAGAGAATCATTAAGCAGAAAAACAGTACAAAGGGGAGATCAAAAGTACAGCGGCACGATTCTTTTATCACTGAAATGAAATGATTTAGGGAGCGAGTTACTAATATGAGACATTGAAAAGCATTTAGTAATCTCAGATATACTTCAAAGAGCAAGTCAGGTCACTAGACACAAGTTTATTAAAGTTTGTATATCGCCAAGCTGGATATAATGTGCAATCATCAAAGAGCTCTTCATTAAATCATCTTACAACTTAAAAATTGAGATTTTAGATAAATCACTCATTTATTTACAGACAAAATGTTTTTCTTTAGTTGAGGATATAATAGAAGAGATAAAGTGACACTGAACAATGTTCCTATAATACAAAAATAATCCATGCACATCTTTTACTTAAAGGAACACTAAAGTTAAACAATTTTTTTTTTGTAAAATAACAAACATGTTATACTTACCTCCACTTTGCAGCTCGTTTTGCACAGTGTCCCCGAACCCTGTCTTCTGAGGTCCCTCGGCGGCTGTCTTGGCTCCTCCTTGCTAGAGATTTCCACCTTCATGCGAGCTCGCATGGTGGAAAGCTTTTGCGGGCGCGCTCCCCTGATACAGCGGCGGGCATAGCCTCCGACTGTATCACTCGGCCCCGCCCCCGCGTCATCGGATGTGATTGACAGCAGTGCTGCTATCAATCCGTCCAGCCTAGCCAATCAACGGCCAGGCTGGGAACCGAAGAGGATCACAGTGACGCGCACGGGACTTTCGAGGGGTGAGGTAAGTAAAACGGGGGTTCGGGGGGGCGGTACCGTCGGATGTTTTTTCACCTTAATGCATAGGATACATTAAGGTGAAAAAACATTTACCTTTACAACCCCTTTAAAGCAGAACATCACTCTCTCAATCAACAACGAGGATTGTTAATCCTTATGCTGCTAGCATTAGTAGATCGATAGGAAAGTATATTGTATTTATTTGTTTTTAAGCAGTTGTAAACCCTCACATATACCCAGTGAAGTCATTGACTTCAGGTGATACACAGAGAGGAAAAAAAATCCTCCTACATAAGTTGTACCTTTCTATCTGCAGTCTTCTCTTTTCTACATCAATTCAAAATCCAGAATTTATAGAACCTGTCTGAGCTTTCCGAAAGCAGGGGGCGGAGATCGAAAGTTACACTGAGCGAGGAGAGCTGAGAGCAGATTGGAGGGAAGGGACACAACCCATTTACACAGCACACAGGTTCAAGTAATTGTAAAGGTTAAACATTATTTATTTATTTTTTAATTACAAACATGTCATATTTACCTCCGCTGTGCAGCTCGTTTTGCACAGAGTGGCCCGAACCTCGTCTTCTATGGTGTCTCGGCAGGTGTCTCGGCTCCTCCCCACATCAGATAACCCCCTCTGGGAAGCACTTTGCCAAGGGGGTTACCTTGCGTGTGCGCTCCCGAGTCCAGCATTTGCGTCCATAGACACGAATGGCAGACTCTGCCCCTCCTCCCAATGCCCGCGTCATTGGATTTAATTGACAGCAGCGGGAGCCAATGTCTGCGCTGCTATTAATCTATCCAATTAAGAGCCGATAAAATGGGGCCGAGATCAAGCGCATTCTCGACGTCGGACTTTTGAGGGCTCAGGTAAGTAAACTGGGGGGCTGGGGGCCGGCAATTATCGGATGATTTTTCACCTTAAGGCATGGATGCATTAAGGTGAAAAAAACGGGAAGGTTTACAACCCGATTCAGAGTTGAGGTTGTCTAATCACAGTTTGTGGGCTGTAGGTCCCTCCCCTGTCACCTTTTTACCTCTTTGTGTCAGGAAAACTTGTCAGAAGTGATTTATGCAGGTAACAGAGGATGGAAGCATCAGGCAGAAATTACACTCTGGATTGAGACACACTATAGAAGGAAATGCTTTGTTCTTATTTCATGTCTGAGGTTTAGCCTAGGTTCACACTGCTGTGAATTCAAAATCGCGGTAAAATGCACGATTTCGCGGCCGCGATTTTGCCGCGATTTGCCGCGATTTCGGCCGCAATTTAATGTAAATCGCGGCCCGAAATCGCAAAAAGTAGTACAGGAACTACTTTTTGAAATCGCAGATGCGGCGTCGCACTGATTAGGACAGTGCCATTGCCGACAATTGCCACCGATTTGAGATGCGATTTGACATGTCAAATCGCATCTCAAATCATTCCAAATCGTACCCAGTGTGAACCAGGGCTTAAAACCACTTTTAAAAGTGAATTCTCTGCAAAATAAAGCATGGAGACATGGATGGATGGGGACAGTCAGCGACCTGCTCCCGTTGTGATTGGACACAGCAGGAGCCAATCAGCAGGTCTGGCAGACCCCAGCAGATTCACCCTCCTCTGGAGCCTATAAGGCTTCATTTCCACTGGCGTTTTTACAGCCACTGTTGTTAGCATTTTTAACAGCTTAAAAATGCTTGTCCAAGTTTATTTTGTAAAAAAAAAAAAATTTTTTTTTTTGTGTGCTGGAGCTCAAAAATGCTGCGGTATAGTTTTTGAGCGTTTTCGCGCGGTTTTGAGCGTTTTTTAATGCAAGGCGTTTTTACAGCTCTATTGCTGGAGCCACAGAACGCCCTGGTCCCGCGTTTTTTTTACAGCTCAAAAACGTCTATGCCATTTGCAGCTCAAAAACGCCTATGTGGGAATGATGCCATAGAATAACATGGACAGGCGTTTTTAAGCTGTAAAAAACGCTCAGAAAAGTGGCTGTAAAAACGCCAGTGGAAATGAAGCCTAAGAGAGGAAATTTTGCCTCCACCATGCAGGCAGTGACGTGGACACCCAAAGAAGGACCCCAGGAAGTAAACAGAAGAAGAGAAAAGGATTGTCACATGACCATGGCTTTAAGTAAGTAAAATGAGCATTTGAATAGGTTTTCTTTTTCATATACCAGCAGATAGTTGGGGGGGGGGGGGGTTGGAGGGAGTTGCTAGTATCCTGGAGTTTGGCTTTTTTTGCCATATGTGTTCCTCTGGGGAGATTTCCTGTCCCATATCCAATACAGGAAGTGAGAGGAAATACCTCCAAAGGGAGGGGATCCTGGTGTGTCACAGGAGTCATCTGAATACGTGTCCCCATTGGAAGATTTCCCCCTTATTACTGTTCTGATGTCAACCCAAATTGTAGGATTTTATTTGACTTTCTCGTTTGATGGTAACAGTAAACAGGACAAATAGAGAGGGTGAATCTCCATAATGGGGGCACAGAGCGTAATACGAATTAACAGGTGTTCTAATCCATCTATCCAAAATAAAAATGCCAAGTTTTGCCTTTAGTTACACCTTAAATTTTACCTAAAAACTGCCTAGGCAGATAAGGGGTCTGTAGATAGAAACAAAGGCCCAGATTCACATATAATTACGTTGCTCCTAGGCAGCGTAACGTATGTGATTTACGTTACACCGCCGCAGGTTTACAGCGTTAGTGCCTGATTCTCAGAACACTTACCTGTAAACTTGCGGCGGTGTATCGTAAAAGCGCTCGGCGCAAGCCCGCCCAATTCAAATAGGGCGGGCACTATTTAAATTAGGCGTGTTCCCTCGCCGAGCGTACTGCGCATGCTCCGTCGGGTAAATTACCCGACGTGCATTGCGCTAAATGACGTCGCATAGACGTCATTTGCTTAGACGTTAACGTAAATGGCATCCAGCGCCATTCACGGACGTCTTACGCAAACGACGTAGATTTTTTAAATTTCGACGCGGGAACGACGGCCACACTTAACATTGGCTGCGCCTCATAGACCCAGGGGCAACTTTATGCATCGCAAAGGCTACGGAAACGTCGTAAATTCTCTGCGTCGAGCGCGCGTACGTTCGGGAATCGTCGTAATTTGCTAATTTACATAAGCGACGGGGGAAAACGACGTCGGCGACACCTAGCGGCCGGAAAAAAAATTGCATTTAAGATCTGACAGCGTAAGAGCCTTACGCCTGTCAGATCTAATGGGTATCTATGCATAACTAATTCTAAGAATCAGTCGCATAGATACCCGGGGCCAGATTAGGACTTACGACGGCGCAAATGGTGTTGCGCCGTCGTAACGCCTTTGAGAATCTGAGCCAAACTGTGCAGCTTTGATTAAAGTTGAATAAAGCCCTTACTATAGGTGTAGGCCGTTTACATACCACATACAACCTGACTGGAATACTTCCAGGTCCTAGGATGTTGCTAAGGACGTTGCTAAGACAGACCTAGCTGTTACTATTCACCCTCACAGGAGTGAGCTCTTTCTCTGATTCAAATCCTCGTACATGCACTTTCTCTCCCATGATGCAGTAGCTCCCAGCTCAGCATTTGAAAGCTCACTCCTGTGATGGTGAAGGTGAACAGTAACAACTAGGCCCCTCTTAGCAATGTCCTTAGCAACATCCGAGGAGTTTTCCAGTCAGGCTTCATGAGGTATGTAAGTGCTTTCTCCTATAACAAGAGCATTATTCAATGTCAGTCAGAGCTGCACAGTTTGTTTTTAACTACAGACACTCCTTATCTGCTTAGGACAGTTCTTGGTAAAGGTGAACTAACCCTTTCAGGCTTGTATGAGATTTTGGTGATTGGGTTTACATCTAGTTTAATGTTGAATTTGTGTTCCTACAACAAAAAATAGATGCAAGTTGTGTTTTTGAAGCTGGACTCCATACAGAAAAATGCTGCATAAATATATCCAATTCAGCAATTACATAGCTGGTTTCTCATAAATATGATCTTGTTGCAGAAATCCATAAATAATTCAACATGTGAGACCAATAGTTTTTATTTTTTGGTCTAAACTTGCCCTAAGCTTTTATTTACTACATTATCTCTGGCATCCTGTGGTTGGAAAACAATTCACATGCGGCAATCCCAGTGCTTACATTTAACTTAATTTCCCAACGTCCTCTCTTCTGAAAATTTCTAACACAAAATAAATGAATTTAGATGAAGAAGAGACAATGTTAGTATAGTAAAAGTGTTTGAATTGTCTGAAAAATAAGCAGGGCAGTGTCTGTGATTCGTTTGGCTACTAACAGTATTTATAGGGGAAAGAGATTCAGGGGCTTCTATTGGTATAGCAAAGCTTGTACTTTATTTATTGCATGTCAACGAGACGCCGGTGCAAACTCTGCTGAACACACGTTTTTAAAGGCTGAAACCAGCGCTTAGAAATGCCTGTTTTGCCTGTTTTGCAAAAGAGAAGGGTCCTGGAGCCCTAGAAGAAGAGGACCGGGGCTGCTTTGTGCAAAAACATTGCACAGAGCAGGTAAGTATAACGTTTGTTATTTTAACCACTTGAGATCCGCGCTGTAGACGAAAGACGTCCATAAGCGCTGCTCTCAAGTGCCAGGTGGACGTCCCTGGACGTCCTGTTGTTTACATTCCCTGTGCGCGCCGCTGGGGGCGCGCAGCGGGGAAACACTGTGCCCGGCGCATCGCTGGGAAGCCATTGCACGTGCCTGGCGCCCGCGATGTCCACCAGGTACCCGCGATCGGCAGTGACAGCAGGGACGTGGAGCTCTATGTGTAAACACAGAGCTCCACGTCCTGTCAGGGAGAGAGGAGACCGATCTGTGTCCCTTGTACATAGGGACACAGCATCGGTCACCTCCCCCAGTAAGTCCCCTCCCCCCACACAGTTAGAACACACCCAGAATACACATTTAACCCCTTCCTCACCCCCTAGTGTCAACCCCTTCACTGCCAGTCACATTTATACAGTAATTAGTGCATCTTTATAGCACTGTTCGCTGTATAAATGTGAATGGTCCCAAAATTGTGTCAAAAGTGTCCGATACGTCCGCCCCAATATCGTAGGCCTGACAAAAAAATTGCAGATCGCCGCCATTACTAGTAAAAAAAATAAAACCATAAATCTATCCCCTATTTTGTAGGCGCTATAACTTTTGCGCAAACCAATCAATATACGCTTATTGCGATTTTTTTGAACAAAAATATGTAGAAGAATACGTATCGGCCTAAACCGAGGGAATTTTTTTTCTTTTTTTAAATTGGGATATTATTATAACAAACAGTAAAAAATATTGTGTTTTTTTTTTTTCTAAATTTTCTGTCTTTTTTTGTTTATAGCGCAAAAAATAAAAATCGCAGAGATGATCAAATACCACCAAAAGAAAGCTCTATTTGTGGGAAAAAAATTATAAACATATAATTTGGGTACAGTGTTGTATGATCGCGCAATTGTCATTTGAAATGCGTCAGCGCTGAAAGCTGAAAATTGGTCTGGGCACGAAGGGGGTTTAAGTGCCCAGTAATGAAGTGGTTAATAAATACAAAACAAAGGTTTATTATCACTTAAAGGTTAACATCTACTCATTGTGAGTAAGGTTGCATCGGTATAACTATGTCAGCCATACAGCTTCATTTGTAGGGGTGCCACATTGCCAAAAGTATTATAGCATTAAGACCTCAATAATGGATGGGACTACAGAGAATCTTCACACACTAAAATACATAGATTTTATTATACAAAGAATAAAAATAAACACACAGTTCTATTATGAAGAACACATAATGTAAAATCACATCATACTCATATGAATAATCATCAATCCACTAAAGGGGACCCATAAGGTCACCAATAGACGAATATAACCCCATTGATTTTCAACTCTAGTCATCTTCTTCAGGGGGCTAATGAAATGATAATTTCTACAAAAGAACAATACAATAACCCAAAAATACAAAAATGGTGTTAAACAAATAATAATTACATACGATATAGTATAACATATTGTATATCACATTGAAATAGTCACAATACTGGTGTTTAGAATAAAGCCAATCAGAGATGCCTCGAATACCCAAGTAGGCAAAAATGGGCACAAGGGACATACAACCACTACGCAAAGCTGAATAATAAAAGAATAATCATTAACTATGTATACTAAATCACTAAGGGTAGTCTGCCCTAGTGGTACATTAAAACCATGGCTTACTTATGCAGGCGCAACAGCAAAGCTTCCAAATCGGAAGGCAATACCTATAAAGGCAGCAACAGAACTCGTAGGTTGAAAGGTGGTGTGTGTGTGTATGTGTATGTGTATATACAGTACAGACCAAAAGTTTGGACACACCTTCTCATTCAAAGAGTTTTCTTTATTTTCATGACTATGAAAATTGTAGATTCACACTGAAGGCATCAAAACTATGAATGAACACATGTGGAATTATACATAACAAAAAAGTGTGAAACAACTGAAAATATATTTCATATTCTAGGTTCTTCAAAGTAGCCACCTTTTGCTTTGATTACTGCTTGGCACACTCTTGGCATTCTCTTGATGAGCTTCAAGAGGTAGTCACCTGGCGCAGCACCCCATCACTCTCCTTCTTGGTCAAATAGCCCTTACACAGCCTGGAGGTGTGTTTGGGGTCATTGTCCTGTTGAAAAATAAATGATGGTCCAACTAAACGCAAACCGGATGGAATAGCATGCCGCTGCAAGATGCTGTGGTAGCCATGCTGGTTCAGTATGCCTTCAATTTTTATTAAATCCCCAACAGTGTCACCAGCAAAGCACCCCCACACCATCACACCTCCTCCTCCATGCTTCACGGTGGGACCCAGGCATGTAGAGTCCATCCGTTCACTTTTTCTGCGTCACACAAAGACACGGGGGTTGGAACCAAAGATCTCAAGTTTGGACTCATCAGACCAAAGCACAGATTTCCACTGGTCTAATGTCCATCCCTTGTGTTCTTTAGCCCAAACAAGTCTCTTCTGCTTGTTGCCTTTCTTTAGCAGTGGTTTCCTAGCAGATATTCCACCATGAAGGCCTGATTCACACAGTCTCCTCTTAACAGTTCTAGAGATGTGTCTGCTGCAAAAGGTGGCTACTTTGAAGAACCTAGAATATGAAATATATTTTCAGTTGTTTCACACTTTTTTGTTATGTATAATTCCACATGTGTTAATTCATAGTTTTGATGCCTTCAGTGTGAATCTACAATTTTCATAGTCATGAAAATAAAGAAAACTCTTTGAATGAGAAGGTGTGTCCAAACTTTTGGTCTGTACTGTGTATATATATATATATATATATATATATATATATATATATATATATATACCGTATTTTCCGGCGTATAAGACGACTGGGCGTATAAGACGACCCCCTAATTTTCCAGGAAAAAATTTGGTTTTGGGATATACTCACTGTATAAGACTACCCCCTTCTTACTAGTCTTTCTGGAAGCTGAGAGGTAGCCAGAACCGCTGACAAACAGGCTTTTTCAAATCTCACTGCACTGTGCCATTACATTACATTCCTCACTGTGCCATCACTTGCCCCTCACTGTACCATCACTTGCCCCTCACTGTGTCATCACTTGCCCCCCACGGTGTCATCACTTGCCCCCACTGTGCCTGAACTTGTTGCCCCCACTGTGCCTGAACTTGTTGCCCCCACTGTGCCTGAACTTGTTGCCCCCACTCTGCAATCACTGCAAACACTCACTTTTTTTGCCGGCGGTGACAGTCCCCGTACTGCGAGCGCGAGCGTCAATGATTTGAAAGCCGTGCCTTCTCTTCAGAGTGTTCTGTGATAGGCGGAACACAAATTTTCCCAGCAGCGCCTCTGTTCTGTGTTCCGCCTATCACGGACGTCTTCTCATCTCGTCCGAGAAATAGGAGGAACACAGAACAGAGGCGCTGCTGGGAAGATCTGTGTTCCTCCTATCACAGAACACTCTAAGGGAGAAGGAGCGTCTTTTAAATCATTGATGCTCGCGCTCGCAGTACGGGGACTGTCACGGCCGGCAAAAAAAGTGAGCACGGAGACCGTACCCGGCGTATAAGACGACCCCCGACTTTGGATGCATGTTTTTGCATCCAGAAAGTCGTCTTATATGCCGGAAAATACGGTATATATATATATATATATATATATATATATATATATATATATATATATAATAGATTCCCCATCAGAATTGTCAGATTTCTTATGGCTGTGGTAAATAGATGGTTACAGACAGGTGTAATGTGGTGTGCTACATTTAGGCCTCTTTAGCCTATTTTTAGCCTGTAAAACAACCTCTTTGTTAGCCTTAGATTCATGCACACATAGGCGTTTACAGGTGGATTAGAAGATGAGCGTTTACAGACTGGAAAAAAAACCCATCACAAGCACATTCTGATGAGCAGAAAAAACACGAAACATTAGGATATGTTTAGGCACGTTGAAGCGTTAATGCATTCCAATAGCCAGAGTAAATTAATATTCTGGCCAATGGAATCCATTAATGCTCAACGCTTGACATGCCTATAAGCGCCTAAATGTGTGTGCAGTACACAGCTTTAGGCACATTTTTTAATCGGGCTTCAGCTGACGTTACAGAGCCGATCCAAACTCTGAAAACATCCTGACCATATGGTCGGGATCTGTCCAGATGCCTGGACCAGCACCTGCCTCTCTCCTGAGAGCCTGCATCAGACCCTCCCAACCCCTCCACAGCTCAGCGCTCTAGTGACTGACAATCACAGCTCTCTGCTCAGAGCAAAGGGGGAGAACTGAGCGAGCAGCAATGCTTGATCACTCAGTTCTCACTACAGAGCCAGAGGAGGGACAGATGCGCAATCGGATCGATGCTGCATCTACCTACGTGAGCATAATGTTTGTTTCTTATTAATAAAATACATATTTTTTGAGCAGCACTGTACTAGATGAGTAATTTGGATTCAATGATATGCAGTACAGCAGCTATTCTAGGGAACCTTACATGTATTTATAATTAATTGTTTTGCTAGCATTTAGCAACTATCCTAAAGTGCAGAAGGGTTGAGCATTGATTAATTCTGGAACACTGCGTTCTTAGAAGAGAATGTACTGGCATTACGTTTACACGTCCCATCACATTTTGTGTAATTTCAATGGATTCTGTAGCTTTAACTATTTTGTATACTATAATGTCATTGTTTTTATGTTGTGCTAGATACTTCTTCAGCCAATTAGTGAACCCGCTTCTGTTCTACAATTTCATGCTCCAAGGATTCTGCATTATTCCCAATATAGTCATCTTCATCAGCGTATGGATCATAACTGCAGCTCTATAACACAGCTGTGTAAAGAATATTACAATCCATGAAAGCCACCTTTATAGGTGTTTTTATTATTATTTTGATAAGTCTTGTCCCTGTGGTTTCAGTTGTCCTATTTCTACAGTTGTTATCCGTAAAAATATTTTGTAGTAAAATCCATCCACTGGCATTTGGTATCTTTTTACAAGGATTGTGGTGTCCCTGGTAGCCTTTTACTATGTGACAGACATTGTTCTTCCTTTTTACAAGCTGATGGAGGTATTATTATAAACAATGCAGAAACTTAAAGGTGCACTCCAGTTAGGGTTGAAATTGAAAACGTTAAATAAAACTATAGGCAAAACTTATTTTTTTTTCCATTTTGGATAGAGCAAGAAAGGGTCATAACCTCTGTTAGTTTATTTTTTGCCATGTGTCCCATTTTCTAGATTTCCCGTTATTTCCTGTTTTATAGCTAAACTGGAAGTGAAATTAAATCCCTGCAAATTAAGAGAACGCCTTGGGGACCCTCAGGTCACCAGAACCAGTGTCCCCATTAGAAGATTTCCCCTACATTCTTTTTCTGGGGACAACACAACATTTGGGAATTTCTTTTACCTTTACTTTTTATTGATAATGGTAAATAGGACAAATAGAGAGTGTGAATCTCGGGATGCACACACAGCAAAACAGGATGCACACACAGCAATAAAAATGTACAGATGTTCTAATCCATCTTCACTCTGTGCAAAACTAAAAAAAAAAGTTTTGCTTTAGTTGTACTTTAAAATGAACAGAGCTATATAATCAGACAGCTTTCAGCCCCGTAATCTGTAACTGATTCTTGCCTTTATAAGTTGACGAGAGAGATAGGAATTAATTACAGCCCATGGTTCTGCAGTGCAAGGGGTCCAAATTGAAGAGGGGATCACTAGCACTTGCTAATGCTTCTATGAAAACCCAATCACTGAGTTGTCAACTGACATGCAGTGGCTCAGAAATAAAAGCTGACCTTTAGTATATGTATTGTCTGAATACAAGAGGCATGTGCAGTAATTCAGATCTGTGCAGTAATTCAGCTTCTTCTAATAAAGACCAGTCATCGCTGCTTTCTCTTGCTGTGTAGGGTAACTGGTCTTGTATCCGACCCTCCTGTAGTTTTTTTTTGTATAGCAAGCCTAGAGTGGGTGGACCTGTTGGGCTCCTCCTACAGCTCTGCCCTCTGTATTGGCTATGTACAGCACAGTGATCATGTCACTGCTACTTTTACAAGGTTGCAAAAGCATTAGGCACACACAAAGTGGATTTATAGCCTTTGTGAATATTGAGAAATACACTGAGCAAAATTATAAATGCAACACTTTTGTTTTTGCCCCTATTTATCATGAGCTGAACTCAAAGATCTATGACTATTTCTCTGTACACAAAAAGCCTATTTCTCTCAAATATTGTTCACAAATCAGTCTAAATCTGTGTTAGTGAGCGCTTCTCCTTTGCCGAGATAATCCATCCACCTCACAAAGTTTGGCAAATCAAGATGCTGATTAGACAGCATGATTATTGCACAGGTGTACCTTAGGCTGGCCACAATAAAAGGCCACTCTATAATGTGCAGTTTTATCACACAGCACAATGCCACAGATGTCGCAAGTTTTGAGGGAGCGTGCAATTAGCATGCTGACTGCAGTAATGTCCACCAGAGCTGTTGCCCTTGAATTGAATGTCCATTTCTCTACCATAAGCCATCTCCAAAGGCGTTTCAGAGAATTTGGTAGTACATCCAACTGGCCTCAAAACCGCAGACCACGTGTAACCACACCAGCCCAGGACCTCCACGTCCAGCATCTTCACCTCCAAGATCGTCTGAGACCAGCCACCTGGACAGCTGATGTGACAATCGGTTTGCATTACCAAAGAATTTCTGCATAAACTGCCAGAAAGCTCATGTGCATGTTTTTTGTCCTCATCGGGGTCTCGAGACCTGACTGCAATTCGTTGTCGGAAACGACTTGAGTGGGCAAATGTTCACATTCAATGGAGTTTGGCACTTTGGAAAGGTATTCTCTTCACGCATAATAAATAGGGGCAAACACAAAAGTGTTGCGTTTATAATTTTGCTTTCCAATTGGACAGAAAGACCCTGATTTGGAGGGGTAATTGTAGATTTATCCTTTACGTTTGATTGGTGTCATCACATATAGGCAGCAGTTCAGTAATGACGTTTAATACACCACCGCCTTGCATTAACGAGTATAAAGACTTATTTTGTAGGCCACGGAGATGAAAGTCTTTTACAGACTCCTGCAATCACCCCTGCTAGACAGGGAGGATCGTTGCATTGATGACAACTATACAAGGCTGATTTTTTTTCCCTTTCTAAATTGCGCATAGCACAACATGGGAACAGAAAATTGATTTTGTTTTACTTAAAATATACTAGAAGGCCAATAGTAAATGAGTGCCAGATTGACATTTCTTGTAAAAATGGAGCAATTAAAGTGAAGTGCTTTGAAAACAGGCTTCCACTAAACAGCCAACCAAATGGAGCTAAATTGATTATTTCAAAGTTGAGGCGTTCCGGCTGTCTAAAATGGGGAATTTAAGTGCACAATTAGATTTCTTTTCAGCAGGTTGTTGTGTAGAATTTGGCTAAAAAACACTTACCTGTTGAAGCTAGGACTTTTCAGGGACATGGTCTCCACACACACACATGTTGTATATCAGATCAAAGTTACCAAGCTTTGGTTAGCTGTTTGCCACGGTCATGATCTGGTAGTGTTTCAGCACCACAATAATAAAGGTAGAAGACATCATCTTGGTGGACTACTGATGAGCTCATGGCTACACTGGTTTCCCTATTTCTTTTCCACAGTTGGGTTATCTATTTGATTCCTAGACAAGACACTATCTGCTTTTCTTCCCCTGTCTAAGATTGTGTAGGTTTTTGGTGATTGCCCTGGTTTTCTCCCAAAGTCCTAAAACCTCCTGGCTGGTTAATTGGCATCTGACAAAATTTGCTCAGAAGTGTGTATGTGCAAAGCTGTACACTTTAGAGCCCATGTACACTATAGGGTTGCAGTAAATGGGCCCCTTTTCTATTTTTTTTAATATTGAAACTGTATTTGAGAATTACACTATTAAATAGATGGCACCGAAAATGAACACTGCAGCCTTCTTGCATTGCTTGGCTTTTTTGTAAGTGGACTGCCTACTTAGGCTTTCTGAGTCTATAAATCAGTAAAAGTTTACAGATCAAAAGTTCTTACTTTCCTCTGACTGTACTGCTTGTTCTAGGTTGGAGACAGAACGTTTTGTGTCCAGAGGCAACTGGGAATCCAGAATTCTTAAAAGGAGTTCAATAATGGCAGATTCCCTTTTTCTCTTATTACATCTTTCCTTTAATGATGGGTGATGTTCATTGCTGGTATATTGTATTTTTTCACTCTTTGGCAAGAAAAACATTAGTAGCCATTCTTGCCCATTGTATTACAACTAATTATCTTTAAAAATGTATTAAAATAGTGTATTTTCTCACTGATGTCAACACGCTGTCACCTTGAACACATACGCCATGAAGAACTCTGCACAAATTGTTCTATTAATAATTCACACTGCTAGCTAAAGCTTCAAACCAAATGCCATCTTTAAGTGTTTTCTTTTGTGAGTCAGACATTTGTATATTTGTATTGTGAGCTTTAAGTTACCCGTATAACCTTTGAAGTCCAAATACGTTGTTTACAAGAGTGTGATTCTAATATATCTAATATATATATATATATATATATATATATATATATATATATATATATTAGTATATGTTTCTACATGAATTTGTTGGAGAGGATAGCTGTTATGGCTATTATGTATCTAATATGTTGCCTAAGCAGGTGCTACCTAATATGAGTATTCCCTGCAATGGTTAATTTGATGAATATCTGAAAATACTCATTTAGAAAGTATATTCCTTGCATGCTATGTTAACCAGTTTGGCATCCATTCACCTCATTGGGCATAATTATAGATAGTGAATGTGACATTTACCAAAGATTCACTGTAATTTAAAATATGTATCGGGAAGATTCACCTGTAGAGGATACTTTGTGAATGTTACATTCACTGTTTTCTGAATATGCTTCTGGCTTTACTCATGTGAAGCAGAACTTTACGGGGGAGCAATGGCAGGTCTTGCCATAATGAACATTAGCACAAAATACAGTGTTTGTACTGACAGACTCTCCCACCACACTCCCCAACTGCAACCAATGTCTTATTTGTGTAGCGGTCTCTCCGACCTCTAGAGGCCTAGTGGCGACCCCAAGAGTCAATGAGAGCGGACATTCCTCCTCAGGGTGCAGGTTACTAGGCATGGTGGGTGTAGTGCAAGATGGAAAGATGGGCACCAGTCACTTTTAAAAATGAACAAAGAGAGTTTTTAGTTTTCTTAACAGGAACAGGGGAGAGAAGGTTAGGGCACAGGACACCCTTAGACAAATGCAATAGCAACTTTGCAGGCTCTGCAGACAAAGCTAGAACTAGGCAGACAGCAATACAGAAAAGGGGCCTTTAAGCTGAATGCAGCAATCAGTATCTTGTAGAAACTGCTGTCTCCTTTAGAAACAACTTCACTCACAGTATCCCACTGTAGATCCTCAAGCTTAGCTCCCAGCTACCTGCTGGACTTCTCAAGCTTCACTCACAGCTACCCGCTGTAATCTTCAAGCTCAGCTCACAGTATCTCACTGGACTTCTTGGACTCTCGGCTACCAGCTGGATCCCTCAAGCTCAATTCACAGCTACCCGCTGTATTTTTCAAGTGTCACCCATGCTACCCGCTGGGTTCCTCGGACTCACTGCTACCCGCTTTGATCCCTGAAGCTTTTACTCACAGCTACCGGCTGTACTTCTCTTCAAGCTTTACTTACAGCTACCCGCTGTACTTCTTCAAGCTTTACTCACAGCTACCCACTGTATTCTTGGATGAGTGTCTACTGAAACTTTCACACTTATTTCACCGTCCCCGGCTAGTGAAGCATCTTCTCTGGTACTCCTTTAGAACTCCATCCCTTTGCACCTGCTTCCAGCAACAAGAGTGGTTGACCCTCCGGAAACTTCTTCTGCCTTGCCTCCTGACAGCAGTCAGGCTCCCCTCAGGCTGAGCCCCTTTACACGTGGCTAGGCCCCAGGCTTCAGGGCTGCACCTCGGCTGTTGCTCCACACACACCCACCCAGGCCGCAGCCCGGGTGGAAAAGAACCCCGATCACCTGACTCCAGTGGCCAAAGAAAACTCCTACTGATTGGCTGAGACAACTTATCTACTCATAACCTGAATTCGCTGTAATCTATCATCCTGATGCCAAAGGAAACAGTGCCACCTATTAATAGAAAAGAGAGAGATTACAATTAAACTCAAGCTTAGGAGGAAAAAATAGTTGATCAAGACTACAAATTATCCCGTCTAGTTACCACCTAGCACAACTAAAGCAGGCCATACATGGTCGAATTTCGAACAAATTTTCTTTTCAAAACCAGAACGTTTTTTTTTTTTGTGATCCGATGATGCCACCATTGATTTTCGAAATTCGGCCGACCAAACCTTTATCATGCCGGGAATATTCGTTTCTCTTCGGGAATATTCTTTTCTCTCCGGGAATATTCTTTTCTTGCACATGCGCATTTTTTTCTATTACATTTCTCGCACGATTCTCCCATTATTGATCAGAAAATCGTTTGTTTTTCAAAAAATTTCCATCATGTCGGATTCCTTAAATTTGTTTGCCGCACGAAAATCGGCTGTTGCTGCAGCCCACTAACGGTGCGAAATTCGTACGAAAATTCTTTGATACGATTTTCGAAAGAAAAAAGGCATTTATACTGCTAATTAAACTAGCAGCCCCTTTAATTAGCAGTATAAATGCCTTTTTTTTTGTTTTTATTATTCTTTACTTAAAGAAAACGCCACTTCAAAAATCAATGATGGTGCATGACAGCGTGCACAGAATAATGGTACAAATTGACTCTTCTATTATGGATGGAATGTCAAAAGCATATACATCTTTCATATTATAAAAAAACAAGCTGCGCAACTAACGTGATGACTCAAACAGAAAACCAACAAGTGAATAAATTGCAAAACTTGATGATGTGACTGTATAGAGATCACTAACACAAATAAGTGACCCTACTAGTATCACATGTTAATAAGTCCTCTGAAAAGAAGAAGCAAATCAAAGTCCTATTTCTAGGAATGGATGCATCTGATAGTAGTTTATTCGCTGGGAATGTACTGATCTCCTATAGGTAAAATGGTGACATCAAACTGAAAGGAACCACAGAACAGTGATGGGATAGAAAGAAAATCCTCCACCTTCCAAATAAACTGCCTCTTACCGAAAGGGAAGATCCCAACCAGAGATCTTCTGTTGGCGTGTGGCTTTTCAAACCCAGCCTAGAGGTCTATGTAGCAGGATATCGTTAGCCCAATTTTTTCTCACATTTTTTCTAGCTGTTTCATCTGAGGGAAATCCTGAAAACATGACCTGTTGGGGCACCTTGAAGACTGGAGTTGAGCAGCACTGCCATAGACACACTCCTAGAACTTGTGGACAGCCTTCCCAGAAGAGTTAAAGCTGTTATAGCTGCAAAGGGTGGGCCAACTCAATTTTTAACCCTGCGGACAAATACTGGGATGACATTAAAGTTCATGTGTGTGTAAAGGCAGGCGTCCCAATACTTTTGGCAATATAGTTTATATGTAAATGTGTACAAGCTAAAGCCCTGGTTTTATCATGAACTGTTAGAAAGGACAAATGGTTTGTTGCAGGCTGGTTGGTAAGTGACCTGGGAATTTTTCTTTGTTGTTTTTTGACATGGGTCGGCCTTCTATGTGCTCCATGCCAAAAGGTTGGGGTAGTTACCATTTGTTTTTAGTGCTGGGACCTTAGCCTGCTCTCCTCCAATGATCAGACTTCTCCTGACACCCACACAGCAATTCAATGGCAAAACCAGTGCTGTTATGCAACTGAGAACAGAGGGAATGTGATCACTTATACAAAGGCGTTTATAATTTTTTTTTTTTTTTTTTTTTTTATATCTATATGCAAATGTTTTGTCTTTCCTTTCTATTTTAAACTGAATGGGTTGTATTACAAGATGAAAGTTTACAATCATAATTATACTATATATGCCTTTTTGACTTCCGCCTACAGTATATGTGAGGTGTGATCGTGCTTTAAGGCCACCAATACCTTCATAATGACGAACGTACAGACAAGACATACAGAAGACACAATAAGCTGCTTTAACATATGCAGCACCCACCCCACTGATTAGCACAGGGATCGTGTGTAATCAGATTCCCAGTAATCTTATTGGCATTGTGCTGTATGCTGACTTGCCGTTGTCTGTCTTATAACGGTGAACAGCGCAGTGAGCCCCTACTATGCCCCATCAATGGAAGAAATTCAGCTCTATAGGTAATTAGCCTGTCTTCATATTATATATCAGGCAATGTTTCCATGGAAGTTATGATCATGAACTGGAAAACTGTAGTATGGAAGTTTTCAGATGGACAGTAATTCCATAATCATTATTAGCAGGTCATGGTGGAAAATAAGACTTGGATGCTTTATCCAATGCAATAAGTATACGTTTATAGCGGAAATATATATATATATATATATATATATATATATATATATTAATTAATATTACATATATACAGTATAATAATATTTTTAACTTTTACAGAGGGTTTATTTAGAATACGGGGGTTCACCCCCAAATTTTTTTTTAACATGACATTCAGAATGACAATCGGCTGTTTTTTTTTTTCAGTGCCGTACATACCGTATTTTCACCGCCGCTTCCAGGTATGTAATCTGCGGGACTGGGCGTTCCTAATTGATTGACATCCTTCCGACCGGCGCATACAGCGCGTCACGAGTTGCCGAAAGAAGCCGGACTGCGAGTCGTCTCTAAACGGCGCCTGCGCACCGACGTTCGGCTTCTTTCGGCAACTCGTGACGCGCTGTATGCGCCGGTCGGAAGGATGTCAATCAATTAGGAACGCCCAGTCCCGCACATTACATACCCGGAAGCGGCGGTGAAAATACGGTATGTACGGCACTGAAAAAAAAAAAAAAACAGCCGATTGTCATTCTGACAACTCGGCTGAATGTCATGTTAAAATTTTTTTTTTGGGGTGGACCCCCACTTTAATGCGGAGCTCCAGTCTCCTAAGCATTTTGTTGATAAAAGCACCCCTGTGATTCCTAGTACTTGTACTATTTTATTTGAATATTCCTCATACATGTTACTTGTAAATATGTCATTTCTTACTTGATCTCGGAAGCAGGCAGGTGCCATCAATGATGTGGGCATCTGAAGCTGGCTCTTGGATTCGGTGCAGCTGGCTAACCAGCATGCACCTTGCGATTCCGCGCCTACTCAGTGAAGCCACTGAGTGGCTCTCTCTCTTCCCGATAGGTTGCCATAGCAATGGTGGTGTCGGCAGAAGTTCCCGCCCCATTGCTATAGCAACCTGCCAATTTTGTACCATACCATTGTAAAGTCATGCACCCACCATTCACAGGGGTTACCTATAGTTGTCTGTGCGGTATGATTTGATGAATTGTTAATCCTATGATAGGGATGCACCAATATATTGGCCATCGGAAATTAACCGTCATTCCCGTCCTCCCGCGCATGTCATTTCCGGTCTGGAAATAATGTAAGATTTCGTCACTAGGCGATTCGCAAGGACTCCTGGGATACATGACGCCGCTATCCCAGGAGCCCTTGCCAATCACCTAGTGATGTAATCACCTAGGCAGGGGGAAGCCGAAAGTGCCGTAGAAAATAAGTTAAAGGTATATATATTTTATTGCCATTTTTTATAGAATTTAGGATGGGCATGTACATAATTGTACTTTCAAAAAAAGGGTGGAACTCCGCTTTAGGAGTGTTTCGTTAATTGTACCTTGTATTTTTGTTTTCTTTCTTTTTCCTATTTTGTGTATATTTGTTATTTGTGTACTGAAGTTAGCATCTTTTTTTTTTTTTTTACCTTTCTTTATATTTCTGTAAAAAATCATAAACTGAGGCTAATGAGGGGCTGTTGTTTGATACAGATACAGATACAAGTCCAGGATCATAGAAAGGAGCCTACTTAACCCTCAGTAGCTGGTTAAAGCCCTTAAAAAAACACCAAAAAACAAGTTTTAACTTCCCCTTTGACAATGCATGTTGCCAAATGCAAAATTTCACAGAAATCTTCTGAGCAATGAAAAATGTTCATTTCATTCATCACTGATAATGATTAAAAAAAGCAGGCAGAGCTTTTTTTTAATAACTCTTACAACATATTTTGGCTAATTATAGCCACATACATTCTGACCATTATTCAATTTGCTAATAAAGTAGAAATAGGCCTTGTGTTTCTGAGATGCATGTTTTCACTGCAGCCAATCAGATTATCCCTTTAATTTTCATAACCAGAATTACAGTATTTACAGTTAAAAGTTGTTCAGATTCTCTGGTAGGAATTTACAAAGCACTTGAAGCTTCTAATGCCGTGTACAGACGATGGGACTTTCCGACAACAACACCGTAAATGTTTTTCCGATTGATGTTGGCTCAAACTTGTCTTGCATACATACGGTCACACAAATGTTGTCGGAAATTCCGAACGTCAAGAATGCGGTGACGTACAACACGTACGATGGCACTAGAAAAGGGAAGTTCAATACCAGTCGTGTTAGTAGAAGTTTGGTGAGAGACGATTTGCGCTTTTCAGCCTCATGCTTTTCAGTCTTTAACAGCATGACGAATGTGCTAGCTCCATTATGAATGCTAGTTTTACAAGACCGAGCGCTTCTGTCTCGTACTTGATTCAGAGTATGCGTGGAATTTTGTGCATCGGATTTGTGCACACATGATCGGAATTTACGAGAACGGATTCTGTTGTCGGAAAATTTGAAAACCAGGTCTCAAATTTTTGTTGGCGGAAATTCCGACAACAAATGTCCGATAGGGTCTACTACACGGTCGGAATTTCTGACCAAAATATCCCATCGAACATTTGTTGTCGGAAATTCCGAGCATGTGTATGCGGCATAACACTTTGCAAATTGTAGTAACGTAACACAAGATGGGTTTTGGGGGGATTTGTGCTTCTTGTAGTTTGTGTGTCAGTTTTATAAAGTTTTGGGCCTGGCTATCATTTTTGGGCCTAATGAGTAACCCAGCCCCTTAAATGGTATTTACTATATTTTAAATTCCTCATAAACCTTAGAGGACAATCAGACCTGCACACAATTTTAGTATACCAAGAGGTTGCATAAGCAACTGGAAAAGGTTTTCTTAGCTAGCCGACTAACGCGCCCTCCTTGAGCAGTCAGCTGGCAAGTATCTCCCTGACTTTACAGATATAAGATCATCACCTAATCCAACAGAATATAGCTAGATAAATTGATTAATCTGATAGGTGTAAGGTAGCGCAGAGCAGATGATTATTATTGTTACACAGGATCTATATAGTGCCAATAAGTTTGCACAGCACTTTACAAAATAGAGGGAGACACTATACTGTAGTTACAATACAATTTGATACAAGAGGGTTCAGAGGGCCTGTAAGAGCTTACAATCTAAAAGGGAGGGTCAAGTGGTACAAAAGGAAAAAACTGTGGAACTCGGCGGGCGAAACACATTGTTTTCCTCGTCGAGTTCCTTGTTAGGCTGTCGAGGAACTCGACAAGGCAAGTTTCTCCATTCCCGTTGAGGAAAAAGAAGACATGCTCTCTTTTTGGCTCGACTGGATCCTCGACAGTTTCCTCGTCGAAAAATGTACACACGACCGGTTTCCTCGGCAAAAAAAACAGCCCATCACCATCAGAAGTCAAGCATCCCCCCCAATATCCTTTACATCAGTGCACCCCCTCGCCTTGTGCTGCTTCCAGGAGGACTGGACAGGGAAGTGCAGGATCTGGAGTCCTGTCCTCTCTGCTGCTGAGACCAGGTGGGGGAGAGATGAGGGGGGTGTGAGAGCCACATGAAATGACCTGGAGGGCCGGATTTGGCCTGCGGGCCTTGTGTTTCACACCTGTAACACTTGTGATGTAGAGGCAGGATGGGCCTCCTTTCAGAGATGGGTTTTCAGGGATTGCCAGAGTAGGAGACATTTAAACAGATTGGGGTAAGGAGCTCCAGCAGAAAGGAGAGACTCTGAAGAAGCCCTAGATACGAGCATAGTAGGAGGTGATGAAGGACCTATAGGGCAGGAGATCTTAAGAAGTGAAGGGAGCCGTTTTGATAGTATTGTGAGAGGAGGTTGGTGGTGTAGCTTGGGGCCGAGTTGTAGATAGCTTTCTACATTGTTAGTATTTTGAATTTTATTCATTGGTCGAATGGAAGCCAGTGGAAACATTGGCAGAGAGAGACAGCAGACATGGAATGATAAATGAGGTGGATGAGGTGATGGTCTGCATCTACTTTATTTTGGGTGGTCAGCCTAGGGTCAACTTATTTGACCCTAAATCTTGTTTAAAATTTACTTGTTCAAAGTGGTTTAAGGAGTCCGTATTTTGGTCCTAGGCTGCTTCATTCCTCATAGCAATGGGAAAGTCATTCATCAGATAACCGCTTTTAGGTCATGTGATGAAGGGCAGCTAGTGCAGACAGTCATGTGACTTGATTTATTTAAATGTCTTCATTGCTTAGATATGTACGGTATATAGTCACACGTTTCGAGGGAATATGGCCTTCCCCTTCTTCAGGGTGAAGTATCACTGCTGGATCCAGATTCCATCCAATTGAAAACCTTTATAGGAATAGGATAGGCTGGAACATCAGCTGGTGATATCAGTAAATGTGGCAGTTAGCTGATTACGGATGGCTGTATACTATGTACCTAACCAATAAAACATTTAAATAAATTATGAAGTTGCATGTCTGTCTGTCCCAGGTGTTTCTCCATATGACCTGAAAGCAACTAGGGAGTTCTCATTGCATTTAAATGGATGTATTTTTATTTTATTTTTTTAAGTAAATAGTATTGCAATAAGGCCTAGTAGTACAAGCTGGCTTTGGCATTTATTAGAGCAGCGCTTACAATGAGCTTTTGCAAAGCATCTGTTTTGAAGATTTGAAAGCCAGATTCACATATTTGCATTTTAGTAACATACACGTTTTACTATGTTACTGCATGCATGCAGTAATTCATTTTGAATGACACCCTGATGCACAATCCCCAGTGTACTACAACAGTGTTGTAATTTTCTGGGGGGAAAAAACAGGTATGTTAAAGTGTCTTTTGGTTGTGCGTTTAATATGCTGCCGTACTATAGTATACATTAACTTGCATGTAGTAACACACCATGAATATGTGAATCTGGCTCCAGTTTAGGCATAGTAAACATAGATCTGAATGGAAGTGCTAACTGCCACTGTTAAGCTTCTATTGGGCTTAAGCATACTTTCAGAAAACTTCAACTCTGATTGAAACTTGATAAGTCTACTAAAGGCTACTTGCAGCTTGTTTAAAGTGACAGTCATGGCTCCTGTGATGATCTGTATTTAACATCTGCAAACTGGAATTAAATGTTGCCTCGAAGGCTTCAAGTAATTGAAGTTTGAAAGAAAATTTGCAAATGCTTTGTAAAAGATTACTGCACACTCTGCGCTTATACAAGATGCAACTTGTGCGTCCAAGACGTCAATCAATACTGAATATCTAGGAGAGCAGATGTTATTTATCAAGGTTTTGCAAAGAGAAAAGTCCTTTGTCCCCATAGCAATAAGACACTGCCATTCATCTCTGTTCTGTATGGGATAATGAAGAAAGTACCGGGTTGCTATGAGCAGTTTTCTAGACATTTTCATAAATAGGACCTACACATTCTGACACAAATGAGGCTTGCTGTGGAAGATGCAAATATATAAAAACCAGAAGGAAAATTTTTGTTATAGGATTGGTTGTTATGAAAAAGGTACTCTGACTTTATCATGACCTTTTGTGGGTTAAGCTGTGTACACACACGGTCTGAATTTCTGATGAAAAAAGTCAGACGGAATTTTTCATTGGATATTCCGACCGTGTGTATGCCCCATCGGACTTTTTCCTTCGGAAATTCCGACGGACTTAGAAAGAGAACATGTTCTCTTTTTTTTCAGGCGGAAAAATTCAGTTTGTCTGTATGGAATTCCGACAGAGAAAAAAACACGCATGCTCGGAAGCATTGAACTTCATTATTCTAGGCTTGTCGTAGTGTCGTACGTCACGGTCAGAATTTGGTGTGTCCGTGTGTATGCAAGACAGCTTGAGCGGAATTCTGTCGGAAAAACCCGTCAGAGTTTATTCCGATAGGAAATCCGATCGGGTGTACGGGGCATTAGTGGGTCAGAATAATAACCAGGTAAGTCAAATTTTTAGAATGAGCTAAGCCATGATGGTAGTCACAGTATTTTGCAGTACTCGACTCCCCCCAACATGTTTTTTTCCCCTCTTACCTGTATTCCCGTGTTTGCTTCCGAATATATACCCACACAGTGACTCAAGTGTTGTCCCTCTGCAATCCACTGTTTGGGTGACATGTATCCAATGCCGCAAGCCGCAAGAATGTCCTCTTCAGTTGGCTGATTCGTCTAGGTGCAGGTAACCAGCTACTGATGGCACACCATGTACTACCCCTAATCCTTCAGCCTCCCTGGAGATGTGATGTAACCATCCCAGGAGACTGCAACACCAGGGACACGTCATCCTGGCTCAGACCACAATGGTGGCAGGGGTGGGGCAAAAAGATAAAACAAACTAACTCCCTTTTTGGGATTGAATTTCCACTTTAGGCTGCATTCACACCTGAGCGTAGTGTTTTTGAGTGCTTTCTCTGCATTTTTTTTATGCACAAGTTGCACGTATTTATACAGCGTTTTTGAAATTTGGCATTTTTTTATTAGCCAATAGAGAAAACTATCATCTGTTGCATCATTTGTTGCTAGGTTTTTCAGCTTTTTTAGATTTTCCATCAGCTTTTATTATTATTAATTTATTATTATTTTGCTCTTGTTAGGGTAAGGGGTTAGAGTTAAAGTGGTTATAAATCCCGCTTTGTGATGTTTACCTACAGGTAGGCCTATAATAAGTCTTACCTGTATGTACAATGAATATCTCCTAAACCTCAACAGTTTAGGAAATATTTACCCTGCATGCAACTGCTGACGTCAGTGGCACATGCGCTCTGAAGGTCTGGCTTACCATGCCGGAACTTCAGAGCTTATTGCTTTAACCGAGGGCTGTAAATGGCCGGACAGAGGGCAGTGAGTGGCAGGAGCCGCAATGACATCACTCTCATGCATGCGTGCAGGAGTGACGTCATTGTGGTCGTGGCCACTCACAGCGCCAGAGCCTGCAATCCCGGAAGAAAGGACGGAAGAAGATGTCAGCGGTGGGTGACCAGGTGCCGCTGAGAGGGCTTCGTTCTAAGGTGAGTATTTTATAATGTGAGTATTTTTTTCTTTTTTTCCCTAGCTCTACCACCGCTTTAAGGTTAGGAAGGTTTAGGATTAGGAGTTAGGGTTATTTATTATTTTTATTTTATTTATTTTTTTGTTACAGGGCTAATACTACTACTAATAAGAATAAATGAATAAATACATGTCAAATAATTACACAAATAAATAAAAATAATCATAAATAATAAATATATACAATAAATGAATATTGTGCAATAATATATATAGATATATCTATATAGATATATTTATATATATATACAGTAGATGGATATATATATATATATATATATATATATATATATATATATATTTAGTATTATATTTATTTGTTCATATATTATTACTATTTTCTGTTTTATTTCATTTGAGCAGAAAATCACGCAAAAACACTTGCCAACACATGCGATAAGGTACAAAAAACGCATTCCCATTCATTTCTATGGGAACAAAAACACGCCCAAAAATCTGCCCAATTTGAGCTACAAAAAATGGTCCAGAACTTTTTTGAGCTTCAGGCGACTTGGAGTGGAGATGTGAACAAACTCCATAGAGAATAATAGATTTTTTTTTTTCTCCTCCAGCATTTTGAAGCTTGGAGCTTGAAGCTACAAAACACTGAAATGTGAAGGGAGCTTTAAAGTTATTGTCTGCTTTTTGAATCCTTCAAATACCCACACACAGTAGGAAATGGCCCATTTCTACTTAATTCCTCATGGTGGGACAGTCAGGAAGCACATAACCCCCCTAGCTGGCCCTTTATGTGCACTAGGGTACTAAAGAGTCTACTGCCCCTCAGTGTCCAGCATTCATTCTTTTGGGTGAGGACCCCTTTTTTTTAGATGTACCCAGGGGTCAAGTCCCAGGGAAAAAAGTGTGGGAACTCACGAAGCAAGTTCTTTCTAAATCCTGCGATAACTAGCGGCAGACCTCCGCAATGTCTCCTGGGAACAATGACAAAAGCTCCCAGGAGACATTGCGGCATCGAGGAAGTGACGGAATACCCGCACACTACCGGATGAATCCATATACAGGAAGCGGCCAGTAACATAAAGGATTACTACGCGTTCCCACGCGTTCCCGCAGGACTTGAGCCCTGGATGTACCCCTTTCAAAACTCTTACCTAATTCTTTAGCTTTGAGTTCGGTATCAGCAAGGCAGGAGATTCCTGTCTTCTTTAAATGGAGAAAGCAGCCCTTGCTGAATGTGGCTACAAATAGGCTCAAGCTTATGGATTGCATCACATTTGCATTTACCGACACCTACTCCCAGAACATTCACCAATGATCCACCTAAAATGCCCAATATTCACCCACATTAGCCATATTTTCCATTCTCCAGGGCATAATGGGAGCCTGTTGGCTTACGTTTTTTCCTAGAAGCAAAGTGAAAAAGCCCATAGCAGACAATTAGATCTTCTCTTTTACTGATCTAAAATCGGATTATGTGCTCAGAGTTAAAACAATTTCATGTTGTCGCTGCTCTTTGCATTGCTTTACTAAAAAAGCCCAAATGTTTAATTGATATACTGAACCATAACAGTATTAAAAAAGGGACATCTGTGACTTTCTGCTTGTCATATAAGAAGTTTCCACTTGGTGTCTCATTGTGCTGCACATATGTTTGGTTGCTCGTGTTCCCCTGTAAATTAACACTGAATAGCCCCAGTATGCCATCAATTAGTGATTTAAATAATAGATTAATGGAAACAATTCTCTTTAATGGATATAGTTTATTAGCTTCTAGAATAGTTAAAGCAGAATTATAGTCTAAAACGAACGCTGGCATGTTTTATCTATCCTGTAGCCAATTGCTGGAGCATTGACTGGTCTTCCAAGCTTGGCAAAACAAATCACTCCTAAGGCTTCATTAAACTTTTATTATGGGAGCATCTGACAACCATGTGTAACACGTGTTTTACACATTTCTTCAGGTGCTTCCATCAGTCTTTGGGGCCAAAAACACCCAAATCTGCCTGAAAGGAAGCCTCTGTACTTTTGTAAGCGTTCACAGGTGCCTGGTTCTAAAATGTGTACAGACACTATTTAAAACAATTTTTTCTACCATTTCAGGATGGGAGAGAAGGACGCCGTCGGCGAAAAATCTATCAGCCCTAACCGTAGGCCTACCGACCCATAAAAAATTTCTGCAGATTCGTTTGAAGGATGCAAAAAAGGCCGGGGGTATACCAACCGGGACCGCCTGTAGGACATACAGGATCCTGTATTTAAAACAATAGGATTTTTAATGTTGAGCATTTGTAGCTTCAGTCCCGGTTCACACTTCTGCACTCTGCGAGATCGCATGTGATTCACACCGCACTGCAGTGCAAACAGTGCCGATCCTGACCTCCCTGGGGCCCTAAGCAAAATAACATGTCACATTAAAGTTGAGAAGGAGGGGGGGAGGCTGCTGTCGGAAATGACATCTTACGTTAAAGTGAGAAGCGGGGGGTGCTGACTTCTTACCTCTTTTCCCATGCAGCCAGCGAGTTGAGAAGCGGGGTGAGGGGCCGAAAATGACTTCTCACCAGACGGGGCCTCTAGTAATTTGGGGGCCCTTTGCAGCTTTTCGGGGCCCTAAGCGGCTTGCATAGTGAGCCTATAGGGCAGATCGGCCCTGAGTGCAAATCACATGTGATGTCCATACGATGCGCTTTCAGCCATACAGATAGTATGGCTGATATCACATCGCATTGGGACCAAACTCGCACAGGACCCTTTTTGTGGTCCGCACCAGAATCGAATCGCATGGGTGCTCACATCTGATTCATGTCCGAACTGTCATTTCGCAGTGCGATATACAAGCTGAACTGGTGGTGTCATTAACAATGTATTGAAGCTTCCAGCAGTTCGCATATGGCAGTGTAAACTGCCGTGTGAGTCGGGTGCGATGCAGGAATCCACAGTGAATTCGCAGGGTTCCCGCGTCGCGCAAGTTTGAACCGAGACTAAAGGCCCATACACATATTCCGTCGGACTAAAATCCAAAGTACAAACACACATGCTCAGAACCAATGCTAACCATCAGACAACATTAGCAGAAGTTGCCCAAAGGGTGACGCTAAAGAGCTGTATGTTGGATGAAAAAGTTCTGCCGTCCGTATGCAGAACAAGTTCAAGGCCAACACCCTTCGGACAAAAATCCACGGATTTGTCCGATCGAAATCCGATTGTGTGTACGAGGCTTTAAGCTCAGGGGTGAACAGACCATAGGCCAATGAGCTGATTGGTCTGTTCTTTCTGATCATCATTCCCTCAAGCCTTCTAGACTTGATTGAATTGATTTAGATCAATTGATTTATTAATTGATTGATCAGTTGATTCAGATGAATGATCTGTCATGAACCACATGTATAACACCAGAACCGTGGTTTCTTCAGGATTATTGTTTAGGTATTACGACCTATTCGTTCAGGACAGCAGTATGTGTAAAGTATGCTATAGATCAGGATCTCCAAACTTTCAAAGCAAAGGTCCAGTTTACTGTCCTTCAGACTTTAGGGGGGCCAGACTGTGGCAAGTAGGAGTTAAAAGTGCCCTGGCATCAGTGACCCATCATTGGGTTTAATAGGAGGAATGGTGCCCCATTGTTTACATCAATGGGAAGAATAGTGCCCCAATGATGATATGTCAGTGGGGGGAATGGTACTACATCATTGGTGTCAATTGGTAGAATAGTGCCCCAAGGGCCAAATAAAGGCAAGATAAGGGCCACAGCTGGTCCCCGGGCCACAGTTTGGAGACCACTGCTACTGATCATTGAAGACTGTAGGTCCAGTTTAATAAAAACAAATTTTGATTAAAAAATGGTTCTGCTCCACCCTTCCACTGTAGTTATTCCATAGTTAAGCAATGGAGTCAGTCTTAGTACATTATCCAAAGGCTAAAATAAGCAAAGAACTTAGCAGTGAGAATGACCCCCCCACCTGTAAAATGTGAATCTCAGGTGCTTGATGAATCTCAGATGCAAAATGTAGAGTGTGAATCTCGGGTGAATGATGAATCTTTGGTTGCAAAATGTGGAGTGTAAAACTGTCTAACTTCTTCCCCAGATCCAACGCATTAAATCAGCTTACCTTCAAGCACATTGCCTCTATTGACTTTATTTTTCCCGTAATCAATGTCGCCTACCATTATTTAGAGTTGTCATTAAAAAAAAACTAGATTTCCATGACAAGAACAGTTTAGACTTTTACATTATTAAAACTTTTCTGCAAGATGCAAGAAGAGTAATCAAAAAAGCTTTCTTGAAGCCCTGAGTCAGGATGCAATGTCATATCAGCTTGAAGACGCAGCTCTAGGCAAACAAAGTAAAGTCAATCAGCCATCTGCTTGTACGATGAATTAAATATTGCTGCTGTAGCGAAGTCAGAAATCCCACCATGGAAGGGTTAAAACTCCTACCAGATGTTAATTGCTGTCTGTGGCCTTGCTGGGGAGAGTCACCCTTTCTATTGCTCATGGTCATCACTGCCATCTGGTGCCAGCTGTCTCAAGGAGATATTCCCTCACTTAGGGGAGACTTCCCCTTGCTTCCTGTTGTCTGTGTGTGTCGGGACAAAAAGAGAAAAAAATTCTGGTTTTCAATCACGCTGGGAGATTTGTCCATCAACTGTATGGGTATGCCCGGCTTTAGACTTAGCAGGCTCTACATCTCCGAAACGTTGGGTGTTTCCTCCTCCTCTCTCTTTTCACCAGGGTCAGACTCAGCTATCCTTCTCATTATTCCATCTTGGATACTCAATTCCTGTATTTATTTCTGAAGTTATATGACTTAAAGCGGAGGTTCACCCTAAATTATAACTTTGGCTGTCTAAAACCACCAGCCATTGATAGTAACGATTCCGTTTTTTTTTTTAATCGCCGTCCTTACCCTTGTACCCAAGCCTTTTGTGAGCTGTCACTCACTTTTCCCCGCGGGAGTGGGCGTGGATTTCAAATTCCGCCGACCAACGCTATGTCTCCTGGGAGTGAGTCCTGAGAATCCCAGGAGACGCGCTGTGCTGAAATCCCGCGATATCTCGCGGGGCACGTGACTACCCCGGCCGTTGTGATGGCAACAGTGCAGTGTTGACGGCGACGCTCGCCATCAACACTGCACATGCGCGGGATAGAGCGGTGAATGCTGGGACGTCAGCATTCACCGCATCCCGGAAGGACAAGCAGCTGGGCTTCACAGTGCCCACAGTAAAGATGGAAACGTCCATCACAGATTTTTCAAAGATCTTCTTTTCTGGCGATTAGTAAGGGAGCGGGCTAAAAGACTGGGACAGATGAGTGATAACTTTTACAAGGTAGGAGCGGCAGAAGCCATTAAAAAAAAAAAAAAAACAGCGGAACCCCCGCTTTAAAGCAGAGTTCCATGCAAAAATACAGCTAGGTCTTGAACAATAGACCACCCCCCCCCCATTTTTGGATATTGTTGTTTTCTATTTGTTTTGTACCTTTTCTAGTGTTTTAAAGGTGTACTTCCGTCCTTCCTCACCGCAGCGAGGTATGTCATTTCCTCATCTGCATTGCCCCCCCCCCCCACTGGCCTCTGGGACCTGTGTGTGTCCCAGAGGACAACAGGGCCATTCAGAAAGCGCAGGGAGACTAGGGTGACCATGTGTCCAGGTTTGCCCGGGACAGTCCCGCATTTTGCAGGTCTGTCCCGGGCACCTTCATTCCAGGACAATACAGTGTCCCGGACTGAAACTGACACAGCCACCCCACCAAGCCAAACTAATGCCCCCAAAAAAGGCCGCCACATCACCGCTTTACTCACTGACAGTACTTGTCCTGGCTGGGAATGCCTGGAGGAGCACAGTCCCTGCCCCCTGCTTGTGATTGGAGAAATCATAAATGTGTCCAATCACTATGCTGTGATTCGTTACAGCACAAGCTCATTTTTGGGAAGGGGGGTGTCCCTGAATGGTAGTTTGGAAATGTGGTCACCCTAAGGCCCCATACTCACGACCAAACATGTTTGCTGAAACTGGCCCGCGGACCAGTTTCAGCATACATGTTTGGTCGTGTGTAGTTACGAGCGTACAGAATTTCACCGTACATTTGCCCGCCGGGCCGTTTTTCAGCAGACATTTATTTCCAAACTTGTTTTAAAACCGTCCGCTCAAATCCTGTCCGAACGTACATGTTTGGTGGTGAGTACACAAAACCAACGTACAAAAACCCCGCGCATGCTCAGACTAAATGAGGCCACGGGAGCGCTCGTTCAGGTAAAACTCACGTTTCTTTGGGATATGGCACATTCGTCAATAGAAAGATTAATTCTAGCAATAGAACACTGAAGCAAAACACACAATAACCAATGCTTGATGCCGTCGTTTTCTTCATTCTTCTCTTGCTATAACTAATCAGTTATTTAGCTCATGTTATTTCAACTGAGTTGTTCCATACTCAAAAGTGACATTTGTTAGCTGTGATGTAGTAAGATTTTTGCAAACTTTTATTGGCCCGACGTATCATATTTTTAGTGGTCCTCCACATTTCAATTTTTTTGCTTTTAATGTTTAATGGTTATCTTTCCCACTTTCTTTAGGTGTTTATAGTTATGTCACCATTTAGAATATTTTAATAGGAAATAGTTTTGATTTAGCTTTTGTTTGTATATTTAACATGATTTTGTTGAAGGTTGTTTAAATTGTCTACCATGTTGGCACACCAAATGACCCCCCCCCCCCCCCACATGAGTTAGTGAATATTTTAGATTAATCATTTTATTTATTTGTAATGTTTGATGCCTAAAATAATACCCACAGTATTACAAACAATAGGCACGTTTTTCAAATCAACAAAAAGGCTTTTATTTGAGCAAATTATAAAAAGGATCAAAAACAGAATGGCAGCACTTGAACAGCTAGCAACATACATGCAAACTTGCATTTCAAACATGGTGAAGGATAAACTAGCCAACCTCAGGAAGCACACAAAATAAAATCTGAAGCAGCAGCACATAACCAAAGCAACCCAAGCTGTGGTAGTCCAAACAAGATGCCATTTGTGGGGGATCAAATGGAAGGCAGGGCATCAACGTCTCCTCTTCCTTGCAACCTTCCTTCCAGGCTGCCTTCCAGCGGGTCTTCCCTGGGCCCTTGCAGGTGGGGATGATGTGGCAGCAGGAGAATGGTGTTCAGCAAGCCGGGCCGGGTCACATAGCCCAGTGTCTGGGGTCAGCAGCTCCCTCTGCATCCACCAAAGGGCCTGGTTGATCACGCCCTTTGCCAGTTGCCTCTGCTCCTCCGTGCCTTGATTCAGGTCATGTGCCACGGAGGCACTGTAGGCCTCAGTGGGGTTGAGGGGGGCCCTCATGATGGCACTCGCCTCCTGAATCATTTTCAGGCTGGCTTCCTCCACTGCCCCCAATTTCTTCTTACGGCCTGGTGGCCTAATATAAAGTGGAGGAGCCTGGCTGGTGGTGGTTGTCCTGGGGAGCTGCTGAACGCCACTGGGCCCGGCCTCCTCCTGGCTGCCACTGACCCCTTCGGCCTGGCTGTCAGTGAGGAGAGGATCTGCCACCTCCTGGCTGGTCTCTTCTTCCTGTGTAAAAAAAAGGGACATGTTGTAATATATTTAGGAATATACTCACTCACATTTTCATGCTTGAATCTTATTTTTTGCCTTGAATTTAAACTTGAAAACAGACTCACCCTCTGACCCCTGCAGTTGTCATCCCTGACACCTATTTGTTTGCCCACGATTTTAGATTTTTACTTCCCAGCTTGTATTTTATTAACCAATATCAAGTCAAGAATCAAACAATAATTAATATTATTACATAAATAGTTATGAAACTACTATACCTCATCATCGTAGAGGCGCAGATCTGCCTCTCTGTCAGCCAGGCCCTCTTCATCCGACTCTGCAGGGCTGTGGTGATCTGGGGAAGTCCCGCTGGGAGGTAGCGTGGAGGAAAGGTTGGGATTCAGACTCGACATTGATGGCCTGCCTTCCAGTTGATCCCGCAAAAATGACATCTGGTTGTAATACCACAGCTTGGGTTCCTTTGGTGGTCTTGCTGCTGCTCCAGATCTTAGCTGCTTTTGGTGAGCTTTGTACGCTCTCCTATATGTGCCCCTGAGGTTGGCAAGTTTATCCTTCACCATGTTGGCACTGCATTCTGGCACCCATGTCCTCATGTATGCTGCTAGCTGTTCAAGTGCTGCCGCTCGTACGTCCTTATTGTGGTAATGGTCCTGCTTTGAATCCCACAGGATGGGCATTTCCCGAAATTTATCCAGCAAATGCTGGATAATGTCTTGGCTCTGCAGGAGATCCATTGTGAATTTATTTTTTTATTTTTTTTATTCTAGATAGAAAAAATGAAAAGAAACCAAAAACACAATTAAAAAAAGCCTCAGCATTTACATTGATAGAATATGTTGTTAAAAAAGTAGTACCTATATAGAAATACAAACACAGTGTCTCTTGTTTTGAAAATGCTGGCCAGCTCTGCCCCATTGGTTGGTTTTAGCTAACATTTTTTTTTAACATGCCGCCCCTTTGGTTACATTGCAGGAAATAATATAAATCTACAACCATACACAATTCTTACAAATGACAGCATTCATCAAGGCACTATTGCATGTGTAGATATCCTGCCCCTCAGCATTGATTACATGAAAGAAACTTCCTAATGACCTCTGTCCAACCAACACAGAACAATACTTGGCCTGATCTGAATACACCCTACATAATTACTAATGAGTCACAGCATTTTTGATCTCTCTATTTTGTGATGTCTACAAAAGCATTTGGGTATGAAAATCACATTCTGGTATCCAAGAGACATAATAGCTTAATAAAACTGTGCAACCAACAGACCAAACCCCCATCCCATTGCTCTACATTTTAGAGCCCGCTGCTGATCCCATGTTTAAATTTCTTACCTGCCTCTCTCACAATCCTCGTTTCTTCCGCTCGCTGAATTAACACGTAACCTACGTAATCACGTCAAGCGCCTTTTATCCACTCCGCGTATGTATGAAACGCCGCCCTCGTCACCTTTGCCATGCCCCTAATCAATTGAAAAAGTAAATATGGCGTTAACTGTGTAGGTTCTGGAATCGCGCGAATATTCTCCGCGTAACCTACGTCAATACGTTGTTGGCATTCGCGACACTCCGCATATGCAATAATCCCCGCCCTCATCTCCGCCCCTGACGGGACATTTCCTCGTTTCCACGCCCCTAATCTCTGTGGGAAGGAAAGATGGCGATGTCACACGAGCGGGCACGGAGCTCTCATGGCGCAAGTGAAGGGACAGAGGCTGGACCGTCCCGATCCAGGCCTAAAAGATATAAAGCCACTAATATGGCGTTCGAAGAAATGGTGGAGTTGGTTTACATCATGAGGAGGAAGGATTATGATGGTGAATGTGGGCCCTACAAAACACCGAACCGTAGGAAGTCACACATAATGGACAAGGTGGCAAGGAGAATGAGGAGAATGTTTGGTGTCACCAGGTCAAAGGAGCAACTACGGAAGCGTTGGTCCGATTTAAAATTGAGGGAGCCACATCACATGAAGAAGATCCTCAAAATTCTGCGTAAAAGTAAGTCCATATTATTTAAGGGGGGGGGGAATGTCTGCAATAATGTGTTGACATGTATTTTTTCACATCTGCCTCCTTGGCCTGCTTTTACTTTTGAACACGTGTAGATACTGTATTGTGTTTATGTCAAATAACAACCTTAAACAAATTTTGTGAAATAGTAAACACGCGTAATATGACATTGTTTAGCAAAAATGTGACGTTACTCCAGGAACAACACACCTGGACATGGCTGACTGGCCCCAAACTTGGTTTTCCAACATTGTTGAATAGCAAAATCACAGAAATTAAATTGAGTGAATGTGACAGGCAAACAAGATTCATTCTCCAAAATGCAAATAAAGCTGATGTTTTAACATCTTGAAATGCAAAGCACCTGTGTCTCAAAAATCAAAGTATATTTATTTGGAGGGTCGACGAGAATTAATGTTTTGGGGGGACATCCATTTGTGTCACTTCTTTGCAAAAAAGGGGCAGGATCAGAGCTTGGCCTAGAACTACGCCAAAAATGGAGGATTGCTGAAAGAATAAACAACCAAAAATCATCATAAATGTATCGTCTATGCAATGTGTGCGATTTATGATATCCAATATCAGTGTGCTGATGAGTATACCTTTTGTTTTTTATTATTTCTTATAGGGGAAAGAAGACGCCAGCAATTGGAGGAGGCAGAGAGGGCCAGACACCCGGAAAATCAAACACCTCCACATGTTGAGCAGGAGGAGGCTGGGGAAGGAAGAGAGGAGGATGTGGAAGGAGAAGAGGATGTGGAAGGAGAAGAGGATGTGGAAGGAGAAGAGGATGTGGAAGGAGAAGAGGATGTGGAAGGAGAAGAGGATGTGGAAGGAGAAGAGGATGTGGAAGGAGAAGAGGATGTAGAAGGAGAAGAGGATGTGGAAGGAGAAGAGGAAGGAAGAAAGGAGGAAGGAAGAGAGGAGGAAGAAGTTATTTTGGACTTAGAATTTATATCAGATGAAGGGCAAGTGGCGGAAGAACAATTTGGCAAATTGCAAGAAGGTGGATTGATGGATGAAGGAGGAGTCGAAGATGATGGGGAGGTGGTGGAAGAAGGAGGAGTGATAGAAGATGATGGGGAGGTGGTGGAAGAAGGAGGAGTGATAGAAGATGAAGAAATTGGGGATGTGGAAATTATCAGGCCATCAGGTCAGTGTCACCCCTATATTAATAGGGCCAAACATATGCAGATAGGCTGGAAATTATTTACATATTTTGAATGCCAATTTGTTTCTTTTTAGGGGATCAAGATGGAGTAGCACATTTTTCACGTGCAAGTGCTTCTATCATTATACAGCAACTAATGGAGTGCAGCACGGAAATGGACATTATGCAGGAAAGGATGCTAGTCATGGAGCAGAATGTGCGAAATGTCATTTCAGAGTGTAGCACGGAAATGGAGAACATGCGACAAAGGATGCTAGTCATCAACCAAAATTACAAAAATATCATGGACATGATGGGCCGTGTCAAAGACTGAACCACAGAATCCCATCCCCCGCCCATCCCCCGCCCACAAAACCCTTTTTAATTTTTGTACTTTATAATACGCCAAAATTTCTAAATGCACACACAGTGTGCCAATATGTGCTAGCTGCCATCACAGACTATCTATTGTCTGTGCTTTGTGGGTACAAACCCCTCCTCGATCCTCAAGTAGTTGAGAGGAAGGGTTTGCTCCCACAAAACACAGACATTGATCACCCATGATGTCAGATAGCACATGTGGCCATTTGTCTGTTTAACCAATGACATTTGGCGAGTTTTCACTGAATGTGTGCATTTAGAAATTTTGGCGTGTTCCAGTGTGAAAGCACACCATCCATATGACTGACTGCTGTTCATTTTTTAAATTTTTGTTTGGTGTTGATCTTTTTTGGTTTGTAAATGTTTCCATTTTCAGATCACAAAACGAACAATAAATCTCACCTAAAGAAAGAAGTTAACTAATTTTTGTAAAAAAAAAAAAATGTTTTGTGTTGTGTTAAAATCTTGTTAAAAAAATTAGACACAAACAAATGACAAGCCCAAAAATTCTTGCGTATAGTTTCAGTGAAATTATTCTTACATTGTGTTTCGATCATTATTATTGATAATCACTGTCAATAAAGACAAAAAAATAAATAATTAAAAGCCAATATTTTGTCTCAAGAATTTGCAGGAAATGTTTTCTGCCTAAAAATACACATTTCTTGTTAAAAAATGACTAAAATAAAAAAAAAAAATGAGACATCAAAAGCAGAAAAAAGAGTGGCTTCTTATTTCTAGACTGAATACCCAGTTAGTAGATGAGTGAATAATGTGCAAATGTGGTTAGTTAATACATCTGAGTAAGTAAATCTGGCACTAGAAGTGCACTATTTTTGGAGATAACCTGGAAGACAGAAAAATAGAGAAAAAGCAGTAATGACAAACAACTGTATAAAGTCCAATGGTCTAATTATTTATTAGTTGTGAGAATATTCCTTTCTTTGGGGGCCGAATTAGAAAGAAATATGATCTGGCATAGCAATGGCCCCCCGACCCATGAAGTACTCAACATATTTGTCGCGTACCTCACGAGCAGATTGGGGGGCCAAGCCAGCGCGACCAGTGTCCAGGCCAGGAATGTTCTCTGAGGGTAGTCCTGCCTCAGAGCCCATGGAGGCTAGGTACGTCTGGGAGTGCCTGCGTAGAAAATTGTGCAAAATGCAGCAGGCAAATATAACGGTGTTCAATTTATATTCCGCCAAATGTATCGATGTCAGGAACAGGCGGAACCGGTTGCTGAGGATCCCAAAGGCATTCTCGACTACCCTCCGAGCCCTGGACAACCGAAAATTGAACACACTCCTCTCTGAGGTGAGGGTCCTCTGGGGAAAAGGCCGCATTAGGTGAGGTCCAAGGCCAAAAGCCTCGTCCGCTAGGAACACAAACGGAAGTCCTTCCACATTATCTTCATCTGGTGGCAATGCCAGACCACCAGTTTGGAGACGATCATAGAAATCAGTCCGTGCGAACACTCCCCCATCTGACATCCGGCCGTTCTTCCCCACGTCCACATATAGAAACTCATACTGTGCCGACACCACCGCCATCAACACGATACTATGATAACCCTTGTAATTATAATAGTAGGACCCCGAGTGGGGTGGGGGCACAATGCGGACGTGTTTCCCATCTATTGCTCCACCGCAGTTAGGAAAATCCCACCGCTCGGCAAATTGGGAAGCCACAGACTGCCATTCCTGTGGTGTGGAGGGTAGCTGTGGGGACAAACAAAAAAAGAGATTTAGTACTTTGGCACATAAACATTGCAAACATAATCATACAAGCATCCTTGTGCAACTTTACATTTTTTAAATAGCATTTGCAAATTATGAAGGGAGAATTTCGGGGCACAAATATATAGGGCCAATTAATTAATAAGAGACTCCACAGCCCTCTGATGGGGACAAAAACACTTTGAAGGGGGGGTGGGGGGTGTTTAAACTGTTTTTAGAAAACCAAAAAAATAAAAAAATAGTGGCATGGTGGGGGTTGGCCCGAAGATAGCATGCTGGACAGGTTAATATTGGGTAAGATCAAAATATGCAGGTAGGCCAAAATAAAAAGAACATGTAAAAGCTGATATCAACATGCATAGTGAGAAAAGGGAACGTTAGTTAAACACACAGCATATCTGGGAAATAAAATAAAAAGTTAGTTTGCCACATTATTAAAGACACATTGTGAGGTTAAAATGAGGAAACTTACCTTCATATACTCCTCGTGCATAACTTTAATGATGGCAGCACACGTGTCCGGTATGATGACCCCAAGCGCCTGCGGAGAGATGCCTGTTGAGAACTTGAGGTCCTGCAGGCTCCTCCCAGTCGCCAGGTACCGCAACGTGGCAATAAGCCTCTGCTCGGCCGTGATGGCTTGGCGCATCACAGTGTCCTGCCTCGTGATATAGGGGGACAGAAGATCCAGCAGACTGTTGAATACGGGGTCCGTCATGCGGAGAAAATTCCTATAGTCATTAGGATTATTCTCCTGGATTTCCCTAAGCAGAGGCATATGTGAGAACTGGTCACGCTGGCGCAACCAATTCTTGGTCCAGAAACGCCTCCGCCCCCTGTTTCTGGCCAAAGTACTGGAATAATGAACATATCCAGCAGCCATCCCATAAACAGCACCAACTCGCGAAAATTGACGCTGCTGCTCCATCATGGCTTCAAACCGGCCGGCTGGTCAGTCAAGAACACACTCCAACAGAAAGCACAATCAAATCCAGTGGTACCTGCAAAGAACGCACGACACACAGATACGAACGCACAGTACGAATCTGCTAAGCAGAACGAACTGCACGCCTGTACCCGAATGCCAACTACGTACCCACAAGCACACGCACTGAACGAGAAAATACTACCTGCTAAAGCCTGGAGACCGAGAAGCGCGAATCAGCTCTAACCAAACCTTCACTAACACGAGCAAAGCCGTAACTAGCAAAAGCGGAACAGAGGGCGTCGCCATTGACTTTGGCCTTTCCCTTTATAGTGACGTCAAACGTGGATTACGTGCACGCGTTCAGGTCCGCAGGGAAATATCGTCCGCTGGTGTGTACAAGCCAGCGGGCCAAATGAAAAAACAGCCTTGTACGCCGGAAACAGCCCGTCGGACATTTCGAACGGACATGTTTGCTCGTGAGTACTCGGCCTAAGGGCGACTCGCGCATGCACAGTAGGCTTCACTGCCAGATTACCTTAGTTATAATGCCAGCGCCTGCACCCGAGCCAATGGCTTCGGGGGTGGGGAGGCTTATATTGCGGGATCCCTAGACAGGTAAGTGTCCTTATATTAGTCAGCAGCTACATTATTTGTATTTTAGAGGCTGGAACTTCTTTTTAAGTGGCACCCACTGTACACGCATGTACTTTTGTTTGGTATTATCAATGGAGGGAATACCCATGATGTCGTATGACATACTTGAATTTCTGTAGTAATTAGCTTTGCACTGATACGTGTATCGGTATCGGTGCTGAAACTAAGCATTTGCACATTTTGAACCGCATCTGATTCACATGACATACGAACCAATAGGCTTTTCTATGGAGCCAGTTTACATATGTGCAGGCTGGCTGCAGTGCAATTCCAAAAGGAGTCCGGTAGGATTTTCAGCCCGGTTCAGGTGCGATTTCCAATGTCATACAACTTCCATGCATGACTTTTACCTATAGGTAAGCCTATAATAAGGCTTACCTATATGTAATGTAAATATCTCCTAAACTTGCACCGTTTAGGAGATATTTACTGTATATGCAGCCAGTGACGTCACTGGCGCATGCGCGCTGAAGGAACAGCCATCTGTGCCGCTATTTCAGAACCCCGTGCGGGAGTGACACCATTGCGGTTTTGGGGCAATCAGAGCCAGAGTCCACGAACCCGGAAGAAAGACGGGTGAAGACGGAAGCGGCCTCCAGATCTGACATCTCGGCGTGGGAGGGCTTCATTTTAAGGTAAGTTTAACACAATGTGCTAGTATGCGATATATACTAGCACATTATGACATTACCTTGCAGGGTTAAAAAAAAATAACGTTTACAGCTGTTTTAACAATTCACACCTGAATCGCACTTGAACCGACACCGGACAGAGCTTGAAATCTTGTTGCAAACCAGCCCCATGCCGTGCATATATGAACAGTTACTTACTTATACTAAAAATAGGTATTGGTAATTGGTATCGGCGAGTACTTAAAGGGGTTGTAAAGGTTTGTGTTTTTTCACCTAATGCATCCTATGCATTAAGGTAAAAAAACACCAGGCGATCAAACCCCCCCCCCCCCCCCCAGTTTTACATACCTGAGCCAGTTCACCTGCTCGACGCGTCCCCGGCATCCTCTTCTCCACTGAGTCTGGCTGTTGATTGGATAGATTGATAGCAGCGCAGCCATTGGCACATCCAATGACGTGGCCGCCGGGGGGGCGGGACCGAGTCATACACTTGGCGTCTATGGAGGCCGACTGTATCACACGGGAGCACGCCCGCAAGGTAACCCCCTCGGGATAGAGCTTCCCTGAGGGGGTTAGCTTTTGCGTGGAGGAGCCGGGACAGCTGCTGTGGGACCCCAGAACAGCAGGATCGGGGGCCACTCTGTGCAAAGCGAACTGCACAGTGTAGGTAAGTATGACATTTTTGTTATTTAAAAAAAAAACTAACCTTTACAACCACTTTAAGAAAATGTGCCAGTAAAAAACTGGTATCGGTGCATCCCTTGTAGCAATTGTATAATTGTATGTATACTGTATACCTAAAGGCGCATACACATGACCATTTTTCATGTCATGAAAAAAACAACGTTTTTCTCGACGTGATTCTTGTCAAGCCTGCCTTGCATACACACGATCGTGAAAAACGTACGACGGCACTATAAAGGGGAAGTTCCATTCGATTGGCACCACCCTTTGGGTTGATTATGCAAAAAAGTCTACACACGACTATTTTTCACGACGTGAAAAAAGGACGACGAGAAAAAATAGAGCATGTTCTAAATTTTTAGTGGCCATTTTTCACGTCGAGAAAAATGCTCTGGAGCCTACATACGGTCGTTTTTAATTACCAATTTAAAAAATTGCATTTTTCACGTCATGAAAAACGGTCGTGTGTACGCGGCATAATACAACTTTATTGTTAAAGCAGTTTTGTCATTTGGTGTCCTTACTCTGTAGAGGGATTCTGGTCTACAGCCTCTTGTACTGTATTTCTTTAGCGGAGCAGTGAGCTGCACAATGAATAATTAGGGTCAACTAGCAGGTAGGGTGAGTCCCCGGTTCACATTTGCACGCTTCAATGGAGGTTTTATGCAAGCTGCAGGGCGTATACATTAATCATTGTAATGTGAAAATCTATAGTATACACTATATACATAAAACATAATAAAGACGTAATAGCTGTTATAAATAATTTCCAGCAAGCTGACCGTACAGGGGCATCACCAGTACTGCGCACGCCGGAAGGCCTCCTGGGATGAGTAATCATTGTGTAGGACTAGACCTCAGTCCTTCAGAACCCTGTCAACATGTAGCGGGACAGACTAATTTTGAAAAGTCATTTTCCATTGGCTTGTGCATTATTTAACAGGCATTACCTTGCTTTTCCATAAGAGACTTTTCTGTATATGTATAAATCTCCAGCCTCTGGCGCTCCCCGCGTGCAGACTGGTATTCAATGCACACAAACAAACCTAAGATAAATATCATATCCCCGCCATTGTCAGACTATGCTCTAATTTAATAGCAAGCCATGTATCCCTTTTGGAGTTTGCTAAGCCAGAAAATCCTTTAATTCCCTTCATTCACCAGAGCTAATGTGAAAAAGGCTGCTGACAGCTAGAAAGTAAGTAAGTGGGTGGGTGGAAGCATCTTTTGTTGCTTTCGTTTTTTGCATTGTTACCTTTGTGTTTATTTTTAGCTGGGTATCATCATGGGAGGGATGGCTTCATATACTGTGCTGTGTGTAGCAGGCCGCGCTGCCTATCCACAAAGGTAACCCAGCTGCTGCTGTGAGAGAAACATACAGGCTGCCTTTGCTGAACTCAGTTTTATGAAAATGCTGATTTCCTGGCTGTCATGTTGACTCTCTTCTTCTTTGCTTGAGCCATTTACCTTAAAACAAGTGTGCAGATAAGGACATCTGACCTATCCTTGACATTAACCAGGGGATGGCTGGGCCAGGGGGCAGGGTGGCAATTGCCTCCCAGGCCACCCTAACTTATGTTCAAAATGGCTGCTACCATTTTATTTTTTATTCTGGTCTTGGAAGTTGGGCTGACCACTAGCTGTTGCATTCCAGGAGTTGTAGACCACGCTCAAGCTCCCGGTGGGTGGAAAACAGAGCAGCGCAGAGGAAACTACAACTCCCTGGGACTGGATTCTGGGAAGCAGACAGAGGCAGGGCATTGCTGGTAGTAGGGACGCAGGGCTGCAGGACTGGGCGCTGGCTGCAACTTGACCCCAGGACCAGGAGCATTACCCCCCCCCCCCCCAGGAGGCTGTGGCGTGCAATAACCTGCTGAGATCACTGAGGTGAGAGACCCTGACACCCCTAGCTGACCCCCATCTCCCCCCCATACACCCCATGTAACCTGTCCCAGTGATCAGGCTGCATTGATGGGCACTGGAGTTGGCTGCACTAATGGGCACTGGTGAGGCTACATTGAAAAGCCAGATGGGCCATGGATGGTGAGCTGATTCGGCGGTTCAATGGGCCTACTTGACTTGCCCCCCCAGGCCTAAGGCTGCCAGCCCTCCCCTGATATTAACGATCTTCAAACTTGTCCAATGAAGGTATTGAAGCCAGTGGGCCAGGCAGCTAGCATTTTCTGAAGAATGGTATAAACAGAAGCCTCAATCATAACAAGGTAACTTTAAACTTCTGTGATTCACTAAGATGACCGGTGGGTTCCAGCCATAAATCATTGGCTGGGACCCGCTGATCAGCTTGTGCTGTAGCGAATGGCACCATATTTGGAAATCAAGCGCTTGAAAATATAAGATTTGTGGGCAACGTAATGACATCAGCAGGGCTGCTTCTGAGGACTGCTTCTCTGTGACATCTCTTGACCAATTGGACCATCTTCCATCTTGATATGGAGCCACAGACGTGGAGGTCCCATACATTGGTGTTTACACCATATGCCTTGCTGACTCACTGAGCATATGCCCATTTGAGACCTCTCACTTCGGTAAGCCTTCTCACTAAGTGGTGGTTTTATTGTCTGTGTCTTCACTTCAAACACTGATGTCACGTGGAATACCCTTTCTGACTATATACCGTAATCTGTTTTCACTGTTGGTTTATCCAAGGACTGTTATATTCATGGTTCAAAAATCTTTATATGATGGAACATGGGGCTAGATTCACAAATGAGATAAGACGGCGTTTCTCCTGATACGCCGTCGTATCTCTGTTTCTATCTATGCGACTGATTCATAGAATCAGTTACGCATAGATATCCCTAAGATCCGACAGGTGTAATTGTTTTACACTGTTGGATCTTAGGATGCAGTACCGCGGCCGCCGCTGGGGGGAGTTTGCGTCGTAAACCAGCGTCGGGTATGCAAATTAGGAGTTACGGCGGATCCACGACGGATTTTCGCATTTGCGACGTCGCCGCTAGTCTAGTTTCCCGTCGCAAAGTTAGTCGTTTTTTTAGGGCCCTAACTTTAGTCAGCAAGTGTATTGCTGTCTAAAGTATGGCTGTCGTTCCCGCGTCGAAATTCAAAATTTAACGTCGTTTGCGGAAGCCGTCTGGGAATACGGAAGTACGCTACGCGCGTTGCCGTTCAAAAAAATGACGTCACGGTGCGCAAAGCACGGCGGGAGTTAAGAAACGGAGCATGCGCAGTAGGTCCGGCGCGGGAGCGCGCCTAATTTAAATGGTTCACGCCCATTTAAATTGGCCCGCCTTGCGCCGGAGGCCGCCGGCGTAGTTTTCATCGCAAGTGCTTGGTGAATCAGGCACTTGCGATGAAAAATTGCGGTGGTGTAACGTATCTAGGATACGTTACGCCGCCGCGATTCTACGTGAATCTGGCCCATGGACTTTAGTTTGGGTGTGAATTTCACATCACTTTTCACTGTTTTTATTTTGTGGTCATTTCACAATATATATTAGATTGTACACGTATGAATTTGTATCATCATGAATTTTTGAGCACTGCACAAATTTTTATCTTTCACATATTAAGTTATGCATCCCCAACTTACCCTATTTCCTGTACCAGTGACACAACAGGAAGTCAAGGGAAATCTTCCAAAATGAATTCAAAGAAATAAAAGGCTGTTTTTTTTTTTCGTTTTTTTTTTTTATAAAGTTTATATTATTTTTGCTTCAAATCTTCACTCAAAAGGCAGTTTTCAATAATAAAGTGGCGGTGTCAGAATGAGGCATAGCCCTATAAAGTGGATTTTTTTTTATTTCTCCATATTAGCATCTCTACATGTAATAACTTGCTTGCAGGATGTCAGTGTGCAGGATTATAATGGAAGGTGCTGCCCGCTGCAGGCCCAGAGGAAGAGTGGCACAGCAGTATGAATTATTTACACATTACTCTCACAATTAGTTGGAAATGTAGCAACTAGTAAGATGCCTTGTAAAAATAATAATGTCTTTTCTGCAGAGAGGTAATAAGGTCATTGGCTTTGCAGAAATAAATTTAGTTCCACAGGCCTGTCATGGAAATTCACCAATTAAAAGCACTTATTTTGCCTCTGTGTGGAAGTCAGTAGGACAGACATACTGTATTAAAATGGGTGGCTCTCCAGCAAACTGGAAAGGCTTCAGTGTGGAGGTGTTTACAGAAGATGGCTATGGAGGTTATTGTCTTTGCAGGCTGGTAAACTTTTAACCAACTGCTCCAAATTTTATTAACCACTTCCAGACCTGCGCACGACGATGTACGTCCATTTTTTAAAGATTGATATCTCGGTAACGGCAGCAGCTGCTGCCACAACCGAGGTATCAATCTTTAGTGTGCGCGGTCTGGTAAACGATAACGGCGGTCTCCGCGGCGGATTCGCCGCGAGATCGCCGTTATCGGTGGCGGGAGAGGGCCCCCCCCTCCCGCCGCGCCCTCCGCCGCTTACCGGAGCCGTCGGTAGCGGCGGAGGAGATTGCGACTGTTCAGCAGCTGAGCGGGGACGAGACTGAAGGAAAAATCTCCTTCGCCCGTCCCCATAGCTCTGCTGGGCAGAAGTGACGTCAAAACGTCAGTCCCGCCCAGCCTCTTAAAGAGACAATTTTTTTTTTTTGTCATTTGAAAAAATGACATTTCCCAATTTTTTTTTTTTTTTGCATTTAAGCCCAAATATGAGATCTGAGGTCTTTTTGACCCCAGATCTCATATTTAAGAGGACCTGTCATGCTTTTTTCTATTACAAGGGATGTTTACATTCCTTGTAATAGGAATAAAAGTGATCAATTTTTTTTTTCAGTGTAAAAAGTAATAAAATAAATAAAAATAAATAAGAAAACAAAACATTTTTTTTTTAAAGCGCCCCGTCCCGACGAGCTCACGCGCAGAAGCGAACGCATACGCGAGTAGCGCCCGCATATGAAAACGGTGTTCAAATCACACAAGTGAGGTATCGCCGCGATCGTTAGAGCGAGAGCAATAATTCTAGCCCTAGGCCTACTCTGTAGCTCAAAAAATGCAATCTCTAGAATTTTTTAAACATCGCCTATCGAGATTTTTAAGGGTAAAAGTTTGACGCCATGCCACGAGCGGGCGCAGTTTTTAAGCGTGACATGTTGGGTATCATTTTACTCGGCGTAACATTATCTTTCACAATATATAAAAAAATTGGGCCACATTTATTGTTGTCTTATTTTTGAATTCAAAAAAGTAAATTTTTTCCAAAAAAAGTGCGCTTGTAAGACCGCTGCGCAAATACGGTGTGACAAAAAGTATTGCAATGACCACTATTTTATTCTCTAGGGTGTTAGAAAAAAATATATATAATGTTTGGGGGTTTTAAGTAATTTTCTAGCAGAAAAAACTGTTTTAGTCTTGCAAACACCAAATCTGAAAAACACCTAAGGTCTGGAAGTGGTTAAAAAGTCACTCTAGGTGACAGGTGACCAACCAACTGGTGACCAGTTCTGCAGTAAAATAAGAACGTTACATTATTTATCGCTGAGTGCGCAAAGTCAAAATTTGGCTTTGAACTCCAACTCTACATTTCTTCTTGTTTTTTTGCAACTGAGGGCAGAACTGCACCATAAAAGGGAAATTCTGGGGCAGATCCACAGAGAGAGTACGCCGACGTATCTACTGATACGCCGGCGTACTTTCAAATTTCCTGCGTCGTATCGTTGTTTTGAATCTTCAAAACAAGATACGACGGCATCTGGGTGAGATCCGACAGGCGTACGTCTTCGTACGCCTTCGGCTCTAAGATGCAATTCCGCTGGGTGGCGTTCCCTTTGTTTTCCGCGTCGAGTATGCAAATTAGCTATTTCCGATGATCCACGGCGCATTCATTTACGTTGTCTCTAGTCGGCTTTTTTCGGCGTATATTTAAAGCTGCTATTTCGTGGCATACTCAATGTTAAGTATGGCCGTCGTTCCCGCGTATAATTTAATTTTTTTTTTTTTGTGTAAGTCGTTCGTGAATCGGGATGGACGTAATTTACGTCCAGGTCAAAACCAATGACGTCCTTGCGACGTCATTTCGCGCAATGCGGCGGAAAATTTAGGGACGGCGCATGCACAGTTCGTTCGGCGCGGGGACGCGCTTCATTTAAATGAAACACGCCCCCTACCAGCCCAATTTAAATTCCGCGCCGTTACGCCGCTTGAGATACACTAGGCCGCCGTAACTTACGGAGCAAAATCTTTATGGATTCGAACCAAAGCCAGGTAAGGTACGGCGGCGTAGCATATCTCAGATACGATGCGCCGGGGCAGATCTTTGTGGATCTGCCCCTCTGTGTTTTCTAATCCCTTCTCTAACATTTTGGCATTTTTTTGGGGGGTGGTTACCTGCCGGAAATAGGTAGGAGAGAGCATTAGAAAACACTTCAGCTGGCATTGCTAAGGTGATTCCAGGGGAAGTTATGACTCCACCTCCATAATTTCTTACATTGCCTCCAGGATCTACAACCAGGGACAGGACTTGTCCTGTCCACCTGTCTTTCTGTTATGGCAGGTTGTGTGTGTGTTTGCATGCATGTGTTTTTTAGCCCTTTGTATGTGTGCTTTAGTTTGTCTGATGCTGGATGTGCTCAAATGCCTTGGAAAGTCTCTTCTGGTGACTGTTTCTGTGTATTTTTGCTAGCTACCTTGTGCACTAGATTCCTGTTGTCCTGACTTGCCTGTTGATGACCTTGACTTGCTTATGTCTCCTGTTCCCACTGCCAACTCTGTCTGGTCCTGGAAATCTGCTTGCCTTGACCTCAGCCTGGATATTTTGGGGTCCACCCCAAAGCACCTTGTCCCCATGTTGATGGAGACAATGGCCTCATCCCCACAACCCTTGCCCGGTGGTTGTGGGGGGGTCTGTAGGCAGGGGGATTATCGGAATCTGGAAGCCCCCTTTAACAAGGAGTCCCCCAGATCCCTGCCCCCCCCATGTGAATGGGTATCGGCACAGTGCAGAGAAGGGCATCAGTGCAGAGAAGGTCAACCAAACTGATAAGAGGCATGGAGGAGCTCAGCTATGAGGAAAGATTAGAGGAACTGAATTTATTCACTCTTGAGAAGAGGAGAATTAGGGGGGATATGATCAACATGTACAAATATATAAGAGGTCCATACAGTGGACTTGGTGTTGAGTTATTCACTTTACGGTCAACACTGAGGACAAGGGGGCACTCTTTACGTCTAGAGGAAAAGAGATTTCACCTCCAAATACGGAAAGGTTTTTTCACAGTAAGAGCTGTGAAAATGTGGAACAGACTCCCTCCAGAGGTGGTTCTGGCCAGCTCAGTAGATTGCTTTAAGAAAGGCCTGGATACTTTCCTAAATGTACATAAAATAATTGAGTACTAAGATTTGTAGGTAAAGTTGATCCAGGGTAAATCCGATTGCCTCTCGGGGGGTCAGGAAGGAATTTTTTCCCCTGCTGTAGCAAATTGGATCATGCTCTGCTGGGGTTTTGGAGTTGGGTGTATAGGATTGTACTGTGTTTTTTATTTTGTTTGTTTATTTTTTGTAGTTGAACTGGATGGACTTGTCTTTTTTCAACCTGACTAACTATGTAACATTGTACCTCTACCCATTCACCAAAAAAGTGTCAAAAAGTAAAAATGACAGGAGACAGTTTTTGACAATTGTTTTATAAATTTTTTTTTTACATTTTGCCATTTTTTTTTCTTACTTAATTTTTTATGTATATGGTCGGGATCTGGCAATACATTACAGCCGCAAGCAATTTTAAATTTCCTTTAGAAATGTCATTTTGCTGTGGTACTGTTATAAACATGGGAAAGATGCACTAATTTGCAAGCAGACTAAGGGGACCCCCCCCCCCCCCCCGAACGATATTTAAAGGAATATTTCATTTTTATTGATTCACTTTAGGCATTATTAAAATCACTGCTCCTGGGAAAAAAAAAACATTTGTTTTAAAAACTTTGCATGCATTGATACATGTCCCCTGGGGCAGTACCTGGGTCCTCAAACACTTTTTATGGCAATAACTTGCATATAAGCCTTTAAAATGAACACTTTTGATTTCTCATGTTTGCATCTCATAGGGGTAGATTCACAGAGAAGATACAACGTCGTATCTCTGAGTGTGCGGGGTCGTATCAATGCGCCTGATTCATAGAATCAGTTACGCATAGATTTCACTAAGATCCGACCGGCGTCGTATCTTAGGCTGCATATTTACGCTGGCCGCTAGGTGGCGCTTCCGTATATTAACGTGAGAAATATGCAAATGAGCTAGATACGCCGATTAAGAAACGTACGTCCGGCCGGCGCATTTTTTTACGTCGTTTACGTTAGGCTTTTTTCGGCGTATAGTTACCCCTGCTATATGAGGCGTATCCTATGTTAAGTATGGCCGTCGTTCCCACGTCAAGTTTTGAAAATTTATCGTCGTTTGCGCAAGTCGTTCGCGAATAGGGCTAGACGTAATTTACGTTCACGTCGAAAGCAATGGCGATTTGCGGCGGAATTTCGACCATGCGCACTGGGATTTTTTCACGAACGGCACATGCGCCGTTCGTAAAAAACGTCAACTACGCGGGGTCACAGTTAATATACATAAAACACGCCCACATCATCCACATTTGAATTAGGCGGGCTTACGCCGACACAGATACGTTACGCCGCCGTAACTAAGGGCGCAAGTTGTTTCTGAATACAAAACTTGCGCCCTAAATTACGGCGGCGTAACGTATCTGAGATACGTTACGCCGGGCGGATAGATACACCATTGTATCTGAATCCAGCCCATAGACTTTAATGGTGTTCGCATTTTCGCACACATTTTTTTTGTCTGTTCGCATGTTCTGGTGCGAACCGAACCGAGGGGTGTTTGGCTCATTCCTAATGGTGGGCCTTATTCATATAGAAGAGGAGATGACGTTACCAGAACTCTAGATTACTGGCAAATATTTTTTTTCTATCAGCTTAGTCTGTTGTACTTCTACTAAAGTCAGAAGAAAATCTAAAGCTGTATCTGCTGTATGCATGTACAGTTTAGTATGTAATGGTGTCCGGGGAGTAACTTCCATAATTGGGTCATATTTAAAAACATCCAGATACTGGCTGTACACAGGGAGCTATGTATTAGAAAGGCATTGCAACCCATAGCCAGCCATAAGCATCTGTTTATTGTTGCACTGGTTTCTTTGATATGATAAGAAGTAGTTGAATCTAGAAATGTTTGCTATGAAATCTTTGATATGATGACAATTAGAATATAGAAAACTTTGATATGATATCTTTATCATGATATGTGGAATCTAGAAATGTTTGATATGTAGTACAAGCAGAATCTAGAAATGTTTGATATGATGGCAAGTAGAATCGAGAAATCTTTGATATGACAAGTGGACTCCGGAGATCTTTGAGGTGATAAGATCTGGAAATCTTTGATATGACAAATAGAATCTAGAAATCTTTGATATGACAAGTGGTCTCCAGAGATCTTTGATATGACGGCAAGTAGAATCTAGAAATCTTTGATATGACAAGTGGTCTCCAGAGATCTTTTGAGACAAGTAAGCTCTCAAAATCTTTGATATGACAAGTCAACTCCAGAGATCTTTGAGAGGACATGACATATGAGGTTTAATGTTGAAAAATGAAAGATAATGCATTTGGGTTCTAAAAATATGAATGCAATCTACTCGCTAGGGGGAGAACCTCTGGGGGAATCGAGGATGGAAAAGACCTGGGGGTCCTAGTAGATGATAGGCTCAGCAATGGCATGCAATGACAAGCTGCTGCTAACAAAGCAAACAGAATATTGGCATGCATTAAAAAGGGATTAACTCCAGAGATAAAAGGATAATTCTCCCGCTCTACAAGACTCTGGTCCAGCCGCACTCGGAGTATGCCATCCAGTTCTTCGCACCTGTCTTCAGGAGGGATGTTATCATGAATCAGATTTGTGTGGACTGCAACAGAGGGAACCCAGACATGTTTTAAGTGAAAATATGATTTATTAACCACTTGCCGACCGCGCACCGCCGTTCTACGTCGGCAAGTTGGCTCTGCTGGGCTAGAGCACGTAGTATAACGTCCTCTCTCTCAGCCGCCACTAGGGGCGCGCGCGCGCCCCCGACTCCCGTGCGTGTGCCCGGCGGGCGCGATCGCCGCCGGGCACACGCGATCGCTCGTTACAAAGCGGGGACCGGGAGCTGTGTGTGTAAACACACAGCTCCCGGTCCTGTCAGCGGGGGAAACGCTGATCTTCTGTTCATACAATGTATGAACAGAGGATCAGTGTTTCCCCTAGTGAGGCCACCCCCCCCCCCCACAGTAAGAACACACAAGGGACATACTTAACCCCTTCCCCGCCCCCTAGTGTTAACCCCTTCACTGCCAGTGGCATTTTTATAGTAATCCAATGCATTTTTATAGCACTGATCGCTATAAAAATGCCAATGGTCCCAAAAATGTGTCAAAAGTGTCCGAAGTGTCCGCCATAATGTCGCAATACCGAAAAAAAATCGCTGATCGCCGCCATTACTAGTAAAAAAAATATATTAATAAAAATGACATAAAAATACCCCCTATTTTGTAAACGCTATAACTTTTACGCAAACCAATCAATAAACGCTTATTGCGATTTTTTTTTAACGAAAAATAGGTAGAAGAATACGTATCGGCCTAAACTGAGGAAAAAAAAAGTTTTTTTATATATTTTTGGGGGATATTTATTATAGCAAAAAGTAAAAAATATTCATTTTTTTCAAAATTGTCTCTCTATTTTTGATTATAGCGCAAAAAATAAAAAACGCAGAGGTGATCAAATACCACCAAAAGAAAGCTCTATTTGTGGGAAAAAAAGGACGCCAATTTTGTTTGGGAGCCACGTCGCACGACCGCGCAATTGTCTGTTAAAGCGACGCAGTCCCGAATCGCAAAAAGTACTCTGGTCTTTGGGCAGCAATATGGTCCGGGGGTTAAGTGGTTAAGGATAGTGAAATAATATATTAAAATAACAACCTCCAAAAACACTCTAACCAACACCAACAGAAACCACAAATAATAACAGTAATAAACCAATATGTACAAGAAATAGGGACAAACCGGAATCACAACAGGGCCAGGCCAGGATCATCAACGGGAGGTCAGCAGCTGGGGAAAGGAAGCACAAACAGGACAAGGAGGGGATGGATGGATCACAGGGGGAACAGGTGTAGGTACAGAGCACAGGGTACAGGATCACAGGATTCCAGGTACAGGTTTAGGGCGCAAGAAAGATATCAAGGCAAGGTCTAATTGTCACTGCCAGGCAGAGCTTTTTTTCTCAGAAAATAGGTGCAGGAACTCAACCACGACCCCATTCAGATTTCAGAAACAGTAGAAGGGTCTTAAAGGGGCATTAAATACCAGGATTGCATTACATACAGAGTGCAGAGTTCAGAGGGGTTACACACAGAGTGCAGAGCTGTCACTTGTAAACACAGAAACCAGACTTCTGTGTTTACAAGTGATTGTGGTGAGCAAGCACCAAAGGGTCTGAGCCAAAGGTGGTGGAACTGAGTTCCCCCAAGTTCCCCCTGAAAAAAAGCCCTGCTGCCAGGTATTTATACACATCTCCTGCAATCAGGCTCAGGCGACGCCTGATCGCAAGAGATGTCGGCCCCACACTGCCAAGAACCCCCCGCTGGTGGACGCCAGTACTGCAGCCCAAGGATCACATAATACCACCAGGGGAGAGCTCCCCTGGCAGTTCCAGACTGCCAGGAGACACCTGGTGGTGGACCACAGTACTGCACGCCAAATACCAGGCAGTATCACCAGCGGGAGGAACCTTTCCTGACAGATGTACTGGAACTGGATAGAGTCCAGAGAAGGGCAACAAAACTAATAAAAGGACTGGAGGACCTTAGTTATGAGGAAAGACTGCAAGCACTGAACTTATTCTTTCTGAAGAAGAGACGCTTGAGAGGGGATATTACTTCAATGTACAAATACTGTACTGGTGACCCCACAATAGGGATAAAACGCTTTCACGCTAGGGAATTTATAAAAGACACAAGGCCATTCATTAAAATTAGAAGAGAAGCGGTTTAATCTTGAACTGCGTAGAGGATTATTTACTGTAATGCGGCGTACACACGACCGTTTTTTATGACGTGAAAAATGCTATTTTTTTAACACGTTCCCTACCGAGTCATTGTAAAATGACGTCGGCGGGAACCCTTCCTCCTTCAGACTGGACATCATATGACGTCCTTGCATTCCCGGGCAGCTAGGGTGCGCCCCCGCGGCATTGCTCGGGACCCAGTGCGTGTGTCCGGCGGCCACGATGTCCGCCGGGCACCCAGAACAGAGGAACACACATCGGTCTACTCCCCTTGTGAGTCCCCTCCCCCCACAGTTAGAACACACTTTAGGGAACATATTAACCCCTTCCTCTCCCCCTAGTGTTAACCCGTTCTCTGCAAGTCACATTTACACAGTAACAGTGCAGTTTTATAGCACTAATCGCTGTATAAATGTGAATGGTCCCAAAAATGTGTCAAAAGTGTCCGATATGCCCGCCGCAATGTCACGGTCACAATAAAAATCGCAGATCGTCGCCATTACTAGTAAAAAAATAAAAATAAATAAAAATGCCATATTTCTATTCCCTATTTTGCAGATGCTAGAACTTTTGCGCAAACCAATCAAATACGCTTATTGCGATTTATTTTTTATTTTTACCAAAAATATGTAGAAGAATACGTATCGGTCTAAACTGAGGAAAAAAAATGTTTTTCTTTTAAAAAAAAATTATGATTTTCATTAAATCAAAAAGTAAAAGATATTGGGCCAGATTCACAGAAAAAGTACGCCGGAGTATCTGCTGATACTCCGGTGTACTTTCAAATTTGCCGTGTCGTATCTTTATTTGTAATTCACAAACAAAGATACAACGGCTTTTGGCTAAGATCTGACAGGCGTACGGCTTCGTACGCCTTCGGATCTTAGGTGTAATTTTCCGGCGGCCGCTGAGTGGAGTTTGCGTCGTTTTCCAGCGTCTGGTATGCAAATTAGCTGATTACGGCGTCGCTAGTCGGTTTTTCCCGTCGTAAAGTTAAGAGTGATATTTAGATGGTGTAAAATTACACCATCCATGTTAAAGTATGGCCGTCGTTCCCGCGTCAAATTTAAAAAATTTTTTTTGCGTAAGACGTCCGGGAATACGAAAGTACGTTACGCACGTCGCCGTTCAAAAAACACGTCGGGGCGCCGTAATTTAGCGCAAATCACGGCGGTATATTTCCTAACGGAGCATGCGCAGAACGTTCGGCGCGGGAACGCGCCTAATTTAAATTGTACACGCCCCATTTAAATTAGGTGGGCTTGCGCCGGACGGCTTTACGCTACGCCGCCGCAAGTTTACAGGCAAGTGCTTTGTGAATCAAGCACTTACGCCGAAAACTTGCGGCGGCGTAACGTAAAGGGGATACGTTACGCCGCCGTAGATATTCGTGAATCTGGCCCATGCTCTTCTTTTGTTTGTAGCGCAAAAAAAAACCCGCAGAGGTGATCAAATACCACCAAAAGAAAGCTCTATTTGTGGGGAAAAAATACACCAATTTTGTTTGGGAGCCACGTCGCACGACTGCGCAATTGTCATTCAAGTGGGGGGTTAAAATGCCCTGTATTGAAGAGGTTAATTGGTCATTAAAAACAATTGTGTGGCTCCAGAACATTTTTCTCGAAGTGAAAAATGGCCATTAAAAATTTAGAACATGCTCGGGGAAAAAACGTGCATGCTCAGAAGCAAGTTAATAAACTACTGACAACAGTCCTTGCCCACTGACACCATCAAGTGTTCTACTGACACTGTCCATTGCCATATATATATATATTTATACACACATGTGTGTTTGAGCTTTGGGGTGCACACCCTAATGTATGGATATGACAATTAGAATCTGTTAGAAATCTTTGATATGACAAGTAGAATCTATTAGAAATCTTTGATGTGACAATTAGAATCTATTAGAAATCTTTGTGACAATTAGAATATGTTAGAAATCTTTGATATGACAAGTGGTCTCCAGAGATAGTAGAATCTATTAGAGATCTTTGATGACAAGTAAGATCTGTAAATCTTTGACAAGGTGACAGAGTCTGGGAATCCAGCAGACTTCTGTGAAATCTGTTGGGCATATATAGAGTATATATCTGTGTCTAGCTGTAGGCAGGCAGTGGGGGTCTGGAGGGACATGTGTCAGAGGCAGCAGCCTGGCAGTGATGATGGTGGCAGGGGCAGTGTACAGGTGACAGGTACCCTTTGCTGAGATTGGATGACTTCCCCCAGCAGCAGTAGTATCTTTATTTGTGACATGTGCAGAGTCTGTCTTCCTGGATCTTCCTCCCCCTCCTCCTCCTCCTGGCCGGTCAGATCGGTGCTGATTCGGTGTGTGTGGCCCCTCCTCTGCACATCGCCCTATATGAGCCCCTCCTGATCGCTGTGTCCTCTGTGTACAGGTCCGGTCTACTCCTCCTCGGGATACAAGAAGGCGGACGATGAGATGTCAGGAGCCACGTCCAGTGCCGACCAGGCGGAGGCTGCAGCCAGAATCATCCTCATCAACCAGCCACAGACCTGCAAGTTCAGGGACAACCGGGTCAGGTAAGTGACACCACGGTGGACACCTATCTATGGGGGGACACTGCAGGACAGAGACTCAGGATTACTTAGAGTCACATACAATCACACCAACTTCTCCTGGATGACACCTGACAACCAGCTCTACACTCATCAGGAGAAGTGTGCTGTGCATGCTGCCCACCAATCACTCCATTCATCTTTCCTCAATGGGACACATAGACTAAAATATGTACACAATGATATTATAATAATAATATGTACGATATAATAATAATATGTACACAATGATATAATAATAATAATAATATGTAAACAATTATATAATAATATGTATGATATAATAATATGTACACAATGATATATTAATAATAATAATAATAATATTAATAATAATATATACATCATTATATAATAATAATAGTATTAATATGCACAAAATGATCTAATAATAATAATATGCACACAATGATATAATAATGATATGCACACAATGATATAGTAATACTATGCAAACAATGATATAATAATAATAATAATAATAATAATAATATGCACACAGTGATATATTAATAGTATGAACACAATGATATAATAATAATAATAATAATAATAATAATAATTACAATATGTACACAATGATATATTAGTAATATGCACACAATGATATGATAATAATATGTACACAATGATATAATAATAATAATAATAATAATTATATTATGTATGCAATGATATAATATAATATAATATGTACACAATTAAATAATAACAATATGCACACAATGATATGATAATATGCACACAATGATATAATACTAATAATAATAATATGCACACAATGATATAATAATAATAATAATATGTATACAATGATATAATAATATGTATACAATGATATTATAATAATAATATGCACACAATGATATAATAATAATATGTATACAATGATATAATAATATGTATACAATGATATTGTAATAATAACATGCACACAATGATATAATAATAATAATAATATTATGCACACAATGATATAATAATAATATACACACGATGATATAATAATAATAATAATAATATGCACACAATGATATAATATAATAATAATAATAATATGTATACAATGATATTATAATAATAATAATATGCACACAATGATATAATAATGATATGCACACAATGATTCATTGACAACTGTCATTAGTGATCACATCTGTATTGTAATCTATTCTATACAATCCTCATAACCCATCAGGAGCCAACTACTATTCCTGTTCTACAAACATCCCTGTCTATAAAGAAACAATGTCATGCAATATAGAAAACAAAGTGTAATGTGTTTGTACCCAGAGAGGTATTCAATACAAATATATCATAGATTGCAGTTTGTAAACTCTACCAGTGCATTTCCCTTATTGGCTCCCCTTTCCTCTGTTAAACATACCATTGAAAGTGTGTTTTTGTTTTGATTTATCAAAATAATTAACTGTTTATCCATCCCCTTTCTCTGGACTTTCATCAGTTATTATGGTTCCCTGCTATCTCCTTGGACTACAAAACACCTCCGCTTGTTATGTATAATAGAGGGAGGTGGTATGCAGTCCTAACACACTTCTTGTCATAGAGTGACAAAGCTGCTCAGTATGGTTGTCACCCTAAGGTAACAGTGCTGCTCAGTGTGGTTGTTACCCTAGGGTAACAGTGCTGCTCAATAGGGTCATCACCCTAGGGCAGTGAGTGAGTGAGTAACTTGTATAGCGCAACAAATGCAAACTTAATCGCCTCAAGGCGCTTTGCATCCAGTGTCGTCCTGGTCCTTCAGAAGAGGTGGGTTTTTAGTTTTTTCCTAAAAGCCCGATGGTTTTCTTCCAAGCGGATGGTCGTGGGTAGAGCATTCCAGAAACGTGGTCCTTGGACTGCAAATCTACGTTCTCCCTTAGATTTGTAGCGTGATTTAGGGATTTGGAGAAGGTTTTGGTTGGTTGACCGGAGCACGCGCTTGGTGACGTAGGGTTTTATTTTCTCGCTTAAGTATTGAGGAGCGTTACCCTGTGTACATTTGTGGGTGAGGCAGCGTGTCTTAAATGTCACCCGGTCCTGTACGGGCAGCCAGTGGAGGGACCTCAAGACCAGGGAGACTGATTCCCACGGCTTTTTACCAGTTACCAGTCTGGCTGCCGTGTTCTGGACGACTTATAGACGTGAAATCTGGTATTTCGGTAGTCCTAAGTAGAGGGAGTTTGCGTAGTCGAGTCGTGAGTTGATGATCGTTCCAACCACTACTGCTGTGTCCTCTTCCGGGATGAAGGGGGTGAGTCTACGTAGCATGCGGAGCAGATGATGAGAACAGCTGACGACTGATCCTATTTGTGCATTCATCGTCATGTCTGAGTCAAAGACGACTCCGAGACTTTTGACTTTGTTGCTTGGCGCAATGGTTTGTCCGAGGATGTTGGGTGGTGTCCATGTGGTCCTAGAATTGGATTTCCGATTTGCGTGAAGGATGAGTAATTCTGTTTTGGATCCGTTGAGTTTGAGGGAGCTTTCAGTCATCCAATTGTCGATCAGTGTAAGGCATTTTCCTACTTCATGATGTTGGTCTTCTCAACTCCTGTCCTCAGGACCCACTAACAGGCCAGGTTTGCAAGATAACTGAAATCCATCAATGGTGATATCACTTGCAGCTCAGTGATTGTAGTATTTTAGTCTATCTCCCCAAGGTAATACTTAAAATCTGGCCTGTTAGTGGGTCCTGAGGACAGGAGTTGAGAACTACCGATCTAGGGTAACAATTCTGCTCAGTATGGTTGTCACCCTGTGGTAAAAGTGCTGCTCAGTATGGTTGTCATCCTATGGTGACAATGCTGCTCAGTGTGATTGTCACCCTAGGGTAACACTGCTGCTCATTGTGATTGTTGTCCTAGGGTGACAATGGTGCCTAGTACAGTTGTCATCCTATGGTGACAATGCTGCTCAGTATGATTGTCATCCTATGATACCAGTGCTGCCCAGTATGGTTGTCATCATATGGTGACAATGCTGCTCAGTGCTCAGTGTGATTGTCACCCTAGGGTAACATTGCTGCTCAGTATGATTGTCATCCTATGGTGACAATGCTGCTCAGTATGATTGTCAACCTATGGTGACAATGCTGCTGAATATGGTTGTCATCCTAAGGCAGGAAGTGAACTAATTGCAGGATTACGAAGTTTGGTTAAAATAAAGGTAAACGAAATGTGAAAAAATAAAACAAATGCAGCAACCACAACTAAAGACTAGTAAGCTGCAATACTATCAACTTTTGTTCTTGAGTTTAGAGACACTTTAATATAATGGCTGCATTTGTTTTTTGTTTTTTTTCTATGTGTGGAATATGTGGCGATTGGGTTATCAATTACAGAACAATTATTCCTATCAGGAAAGATCGACCAGGAAATTGATAATTTATCAAAGTTTGTATTTCCACCATTAGATGCAATATCAGATTTAAAGGGACTTGACTAACACATTAAACTTGAACTCCAACTAACATTTTATAAGCAGTTGTAGTTAAAATGTTTTCTTTTGGAATAAAAGATTTACATAAATGAATAAAAGGATGTGTTTGGTTCTCATAGTGCTTTTATGTTCATGTGTATGTGATGCACACTGTGAATGCACATGTACTAATGTAAATACAAAGCAATGTTGTCTTTCTATAAACTCTGGTTATATTACATATACTGCTTGATGGTTGACCTGGAACCTGTTGGTGAAAGAGGCATGCATACAATTTGTGTTGTTTTCTTGTTTTTCGTGGTTTCAGCATGAGAAGTAAATGAAACATGAGATCTTGTTCTCGTGTCTACCAATGTAATGTCCCATTAATGCTTATGGATACAGTAATGGGAAATATAATGCTTATGTAATTGTTTCTCATATTTACGGCTAAAAAAAAAAAACGAATTTCATTTTTTATTTTTTTTTTGTCTTTTTTTTTTGTTTGTCTTTCCAAAACATTGTACCATTCTGAGCTTTTGCCATATAGCAGTTATTCGGATCCAATTGTATTTCAAAGATGACACCCAGTTTGTTGTTAAAGGCTCTTAGCCAGATTCAGAAAGACTGGCTTAAGTTTGTGCGGGCGTAGCGTATCTCAGATACACTACGCCGCCGTAACTTAGAGAGGCAGGTACTGTATTCACAAAGAACTTGCGTCCTAAGTTACAGCGGCGTAGTGTAAATGTGCCGGCGTAACCCTGCCTAATTCAAATTAGGCAGGTAGGGGGCGTGCTCCATGTAAAATACCCATGACCCCATGTAAATGAGGGCCGTTGGTACGGCGCATGCGCGCGCATGCTAAGAATCTCGTCGCAAATACTCCTTTGAACGTAACCTACGCCCAGCCCCATTCACGTACGCTTTACGCAAATGGCGTAAAATACGACGGCTGTTCCGTCGCCTATACCTTGCATGGGCTGCGCCATCTTTATGGCGGTTTATCTTTACGCCAGAAAAACGCCTCACGTAAACAGCGTATCGAGCGCTAGTACGTTCGTGAATAGGCGTACCTTGCTCATTCGCATATTCTCAGCGTAAATCCACGTACAGGCCCCTAACAGTAAGCGTAAATATGCAACTAAGATACGACGGCGTAGGAGACTTACGCCGGTCGTATCTTAGCAAGATTTAAGCGTATCTCAGTTTGAGAATTCGCTTAAAGATACGACGGCGTGGATTCGGACTTACGACGGCGTATCTAGTGATACGCCGTAGTAAGTGTTTCTGAATCTAGCTATATACTTCTATTTATGTTGCAATTTTTTTTTTGTTTTGCTATAGTTGTAATAAATGATGATAATGACTACAGAATTACTTATTTTTTTCTTATTTTCTTGAAAAGCAAAATTCGAGATCTAGTGTATATACACATTGGAGATGATTTACTCAAACTGGGTAGTGCAAAACCAGGTTTTCTTGTCAAAGCTTAAAGTGATACTAAAGGTTTGAGTATTATTTAAAAAAAATAACAAACATGTCATACTTACCTCCACTGTAACGCGGTCTTCTGGGGTCCCTTGGCGGCTCTTGCGGCTCCTCCCTGCGTGAGATAGCCCCTAGGAGAAGTGCTCTCATGAGGGGTTACCTTGCAGGCGCACTCCCGAGTCCAGCATTCGGCGTTCAAAGCTGTCGAATGCAGGATTCGGCCCCGCCCCCCGGTGCCTGCATCATTGGATTTGATTGACAGCAGCGGGAGCCAATGGCTGCGCTGCTTTCAATGTATCCAATCAAGAGCCGAGAACCCCGGGCAGAGACGGTGGGGCTGGGGGGCCGGTGACTGCCAGTAGTTTTTTCACCTTAATGCATAGGATGCAATAAGGTGAAAAACCAGGAGGGTTTACAATTCCTTCAAGGAGGAAGTAAACCAGGGGTCTCAAACTGGTGGCCCTCCAGCAAAACTACAAGTCCCATCATGGCTCTGCCTGTGGGAGTCATGCTTGTAACGGTCAGCCTTGCAATGCCTCATGGGACTTGTAGTTTTGCAACAGCTGGAGGGCCACCAGTTTGAGACCCCTGAAGTAAACCCTGCTATTGTGCGGAGTCACGTGACGTCACTCCCGTGCATGCACGATTGTGCTCTTTCTTCAGTACGCATGCGCCGCTGATGTCGGTGCTGGCATATATGGCGAATATCTTCTAAACCGTAGAGGTTTAGGAGATATTTCCAGTGCCTACAGGTAAGCCTTATTATAGGCTTATCTGTAGGGAAAAGTGGTTGTACAGGGGTTACAATCACATTAAAGTGATCGTAAAGGTTGTTTTTTTTAAAATAACAAACATGTCATATTTACCTGCTCTGTGCAAGGGTTTTGCACAGAACCCCCGATCCTCCCCTTCTGGGGTGCCCCATCAGCGTTTCTGGCTTCTCCTGGCATCTCCTCTTCATCCGGTGGCCCCATGGAGAGCCGCCCAGGTCCTGCTGCTGCATCCATTGACAGACAGCAGGACTCGGCCCGCCCCCAGCTCCTGTGTCACTGGATTTGATTGACAGCAGCGGGAGCCAATGGAGATGTGGATATTACAGTGGGACAATACAGTGCCTTGCGAAAGTATTCGACCCCCTTGAACTTTGCGACCTTTTGCCACATTTCAGGCTTCAAACATAAAGATATAAAACTATTTTTTTTTTTAAGAATCAACAACAAGTGGGACACAATCATGAAGTGGAATGAAATTTATTGGATATTTCAAACTTTTTTAACAAATAAAAAACTGAAAAATTGGCGTGCAAAATTATTCAGCCCCCTTAGATTAATACTTTGTAGCGCCACCTTTTGCTGCGATTACAGCTGTAAGTCGCTTGGGGTATGTCTCTATCAGTTTTGCACATCGAGAGACTGAAATTTTTGCCCATTCCTCCTTGTAAAACCGCTCGAGCTCAGTGAGTGTAAGGAAAGGACGGAGACGTCGTTGGCGCGCACATGCGTGCATGCGCGCGCATATGCGCATTCACGCGCACTTTGACCGCACCGAACTTTGACCAATGGCGCGCATGTGCGCGCAAAGGTTACAACAGCCGCGGCTGCGTGCTACTGCGCATGCGCGAGCGCAACGGAAGGCGTGCACACGCAGGAGGCGTTCCTAATCCGTCCTGATGCCTATTTAAAGAGAGTTCTGACGACCAGGCGGTGCTGACTGGTCTTCAGCAGTTCCCTGATTTCCTGACGCCTGTATGTTCTGCCAAGATTCCTGTTACCGACCCGGCTTGCTTTGACTCTCCCTCTGGACTCGGATCCCTCCTGCATTCCTGGCTTCTGATCCCGGCTATCCATCCGACCTTGCTGCTGCTGATCCCTGTGTACCTCGCTGCCTGTCTGTTATCAACCCAGCTATCCTCTGACCACCGCATCCCGGAAGTTCCTGCTACTGTTCACCCTGACTCTGCTAGAGGGTTGGTGTTCCCTTTTAACTCCAGCTGTTCTCTCCACACCATCTAGCCAGTGCCTGCTGCTTTACCAGTGTCTTCTGTCTTCACCTCCACCTGACAGCACTCCAAGCAACACTCACAGGCACTCGTGTTCCTCCAAACCTGAACCGCCATCTGTCTCACCCTCAGAGGGGTTTTGCGCTGGAGATACAAGGGAGGCTGACCTCATCATATCAGACTCCTACCAGGTACGTGACAGTGAGGTTGGATGGAGAGCGTTTGTGAACAGCAGTTTTCAGTTCTTTCCACAGATTCTCGATTGGATTCAGGTCTGAACTTTGACTTGGCCATTCTAACACCTGGATATGTTTATTTGTGAACCATTCCATTGTAGATTTTGCTTTATGTTTTGGATCATTGTCTTGTTGGAAGACAAATCTCCGTCCCAGTCTCAGGTCTTTTGCAGACTCCATCAGGTTTTCTTCCAGAATGGTCCTGTATTTGGCTCCATCCATCTTCCCATCAATTGTAACCATCTTCCCTGTCCCTGCTGAAGAAAAGCAGGCCAAAACCATAATGCTGCCACCACCATGTTTCACAGTGGGGATGGTGTGTTCAGGGTGATGAGCTGTGTTGCTTTTAGGCCAAACATAACATTTTGCATTGTTGCCAAAAAGTTTGATTTTGGTTTCATCTGACCAGAGCACCTTCTTCCACATGCTTGGTGTGTCTCCCAGGTGGCTTGTGGCAAACTTTAAACGACACTTTTTATGGATATCTTAAAGAAATGGCTTTCTTCTTGCCACTCTTCCATAAAGGCCAGATTTGTGCAGTATACGACTGATTGTTGTCCTATGGACAGAGTCTCCCACCTCAGCTGTAGATCTCTGCAGTTCATCCAGAGTGATCATGGGCCTCTTGGCTGCATCTCTGATCAGTCTTCTCCTTGTATGAGCTGAAAGTTTAGAGGGACGGCCAGGTCTTCGTAGATTTGCAGTGGTCTGATACTCCTTCCATTTCAATATTATCGCTTGCACAGTGCTCCTTGGGATCTTTAAAGCTTGGGAAATCTTTTTGTATCAGAATCCGGCTTAAAACCTTTCCACAACAGTATCTCGGACCTGCCTGGTGTGTTCCTTGTTCTTCATGATGCTCTCTGCGCATCAACGGACCTCTGAGACTATCATAGTGCAGGTGCATTTATACAGAGACTTGATTACACACAGGTGAATTCTATTTATCATCATTAGTCATTTAGGTCAACATTGGATCATTCAGAGATCCTCACTGAACTTCTGGAAAGAGTTTGCTGCACTGAAAGTAAAGGGGCTGAATAATTTTGCACGCCCAATTTTCCAGTTTTTTATTTGTTAAAAAAGTTTGAAATATCCAATAAATTTCGTTCCACTTCATGATTGTGTCCCACGTGTTGTTGATTCTTCAAAAAAACTGTTTTATATCTTTATGTTTTGAAGCCTAAAATGTGGCAAAGGGTCGCAAAGTTCAAGGGGGCCGAATACTTTCGCAAGGCACTGTATATGGTAGTGATCCGAAAAATGATCCGATCCGTGACTCTGATCCGAGGAACGAACCGTGAGTTTTTTGATCCGTTGCACCTCTACAGCTTACATTGCTGGCACATTCCCTGACTCCTGCACATGCGCAGGAATGACCTTATCCCATACCCGGCTAGTGAAAACAGCCAAAGACTGGCAACTAGACATGTGCATTCGTTTTCTTCCGAATGCATTTTCGTCCGAATTTCAGGTATTTTCGTTATCGTTTTAACAAACGATAACGAAAGCACAGAAAACGAAAACCGAACGATCAGACTTAAACAAATGCTTTATTTTCGTTTTCGTTGCGGTCGAATGTGCCTAACCTTAACTCTATTAGTCCAATATTATTCTACATAAAGAGAAAAGATTCGACATTATAGAGACATGAAGAAGATTCGACATAGAGAGAAAAGATTCGACATAGAGAGAAAACATAGAGAGACATAAAGATTCGACATAGAGACAGTTTCGTTGCTCCGTCGAATCTTTTTTTTTTTTTTAAAAAAGATTCTGTCAAATCTTTTTTTTTTTTTTTTTTTTTTTCTTATGCTGCGTACACACCATCACTTTATGTGATGAAAAACAAACAAATTTTTTTGTGAAGTAAAAAAACGACGTTTTTGAAACTTCATTTTCAAAAACGACGTTGCCTACACACCATCGTTTTTTCAAAATGCTCTAGCAAAGCACGGTTACGTTCAGCACTCTTTTCCATTGAAGCTTGCTTCATAACTTGCTTCTGAGCATGCGCGGGTTTAAAAACATTGTTTTAGCCTACACAGCATGCTTCAATTTTTTTTGGCGTTTTTCACAAGACATAAAACGACATTTTCCCCCACACACCGTGTGTACGGGGCCTTAGCCTTCAATGACAGATTCGACCTTAATTAATTTGGATTTTCGGACGAATGCATTTTTTTAACGAAAAACAAAATAAATAAAAACAAATTTCGGGAGTAACTAAATAAATATATTTTTTTGGACGAAAACGAAATTACGAAACAAAATATTTCAGTGTGCACATGTCTACTGGCAACCAGCAGAAGATACCAATGAGGGACAGGGACCGCTGAAGGAAAGGTATGTTTAGTACTGCTTTGATTGCACAATTCCAACTTGCAAGATGTGCTGAGAACTAGTTGCTCTAAAGGGTAAATGAACCCTGAGTATATATATACATTTTTGTACTGTTAGGTGTCCGCATAAGCAAAACTGAAAACTGTGTCAGGAAGAACAGAATTTAATGTCCTCAAGAGATAGAAGAAGCCGGTGGTTGGCTCATACCCCCAAACGCCACTTCACTGAAATATTAATTATAAATGGACTGCATTTTTAGTTTAGCACTAAGACTCTTACAGCCACCAATCAGATTTCAGCTTGTCTTGAAAGGTTGAATCTGATTGGCGATACATCGCTTATGAAGCACAGGCTGCAGGAAGTAGGCCCCCACTCACATGTAAGGAGCTTTGTTAAATGAATGTGCACCGAATTTCTCACGAGATCAGATTATGGTATATTTGAATAGCACTAGACATTCATAGGTGGATTCAGAAAGAGTTAGGCCGGCTTAACTCAGAATCTACGCCGACTTATGTTTAAGCCTATGCTCAAACAGAGATACGCTTAAACATATCTAAGATACGACGGCTTGCGCCGTCCTATCTTAGATTGCAATATTTCGGGTGGCCGCTAGGTGGCGCTTCCATTGCGGTCGGCGTAGATTATGCAAATTAGTAGATATGCCGATTCATGAACGTACGCCCGGCCGACGCAGTACTTTTACGCCGTTTACGTAAGAGATAGGCCGCGTAAAGTTAGAGCTAGGCCCTAGTTGGAATAGTAATGTCAAGTATGGCCGCCGTTCACGCGTCGAAATTCGATTTTTTTACGTCGTTTGCATAAGTCGTCCGTGAATCGGGATTTACGTAGTTTACGTCCACGTCCTAATCAATAGGCCCGTGCGGCGTACTTAGCCGCAATGCACACTGGGAAATGTAGGCGCCTGGCGCATGCGCAGTAAAAAAAAAAACGTAAAAAACGTGAGGTCAAGCCTCATTAACATAAAACACGCCCCCTCCAACACATTTGAATTAGGCGCCCTTACGCCCGCCGATTTAGGCTACACCGTCGTAACTTAGCAGGCAAGTACATTGTGAATCATGTACTTGCCTCGCTAATTTACGGCGACGTAGCTTAAATTCCTTAAGCTACGCCGCCGCAAAGTTAGGCATGGGTACGTGAATCTATCTATCACTGATTGGATTCACTTGTTTCCTGGAATTACGTTCTGGGTGTTCACGGTACAGCTTCAGGAAAATTCCTAGATACACAAAGAAAACAGAATTCTGCAGAATGAATGCAAGCAATTGATCATGCTGACATAACATTACATACCTAAACAATTTTCGGTATATGTATTTGTGTATTTCCAAAGAATATGTAAACCCAAGATTTCATATTCCTGATATGAGCCTGCTGTACTATGTTCTTGTATGAAAAAGTACCCTGGTCTCTTTTGTATTGCTTCCTTTGTGTGAAATCCTTGGTGTTCCTGCCAACCTCTCTGCGTTTCTAGCTAAAGCTGTCAGTTCTCTAGCTGTGCTGGGAACTCAAAAAAATACACAGTATTGGTGCCTTCAAGTAGAGATGAGAAGCAAGCTAGTATGACACTAAACCAGTGACATAGCAAAGTCCATATGTAAAAAGTAGAAGAAATTATAGGGATTGCTGCCCTAAGGAGCTAGAAGAAACTCTGGGGATAAAAGGAGAGATAGAGCAGTGCCTTCTAAAGGCGGCCATACACGGTTCGAATTTCGAAAGAATTTCCGTACGAATTTCGCACCGTTAGTGGGCTGCAGCAACACCCGATTTTCGTTCGGCAATCAAATTTGAGGAATCCGACATGTTGGACATTTTTTGAAAAACAAACGATTTTCTGATCAATGATGGGAGAATCGTGCGAGAAATGTAATAGAAAAAAAAATGCGCATGTGCAAGAAATATTCCTGGAGAGAAACGAATATTCCCGGCAACATGAACATGGTCAGCCGAATTTCGAAATCGATGGTGACATCATCGGATCACAAAAAAAACGAACTTTCTGATTTTGAAAAGAAAATTTGTTTGAAATTCGACCGTGTATGGCCTGCTTAAGTGTAGTCTGCTTCCCTCCAAAGACCAGACTTGTTCTGACACCCAATTCACCCCCGCACTGCCATTCGCTGGGAAGACCAGTGTGCTGCTGTTTCTCCTCCCCAGCTCTTTGCGTTGCTTATGCAGCTAAGAACAGAGGGAATGTGATCACTTATATAAAAGGGGGAAAAAAGGTATTTGTAATTTTTTTATATCTATACACCAATGTTTTGCCTTTCGTTTCTATTTTATGTACTTCCCCCCCTGAAAATAGAGGGCAAAATGTGTGCGTGTTATACGCCAATATTTTACCTGGGCTGCCTTAGAGGGGAAGTGTGGGGGGAGCGCCACCAGATTACACAGAGCAGGGATCTCCTGTTTACTCGGCGGCTGCTGTAATTTAAAATCCCACCTCCTGGATCGGCTCCTATGATAGACATCATATGTCCCGGCATTGGACCAGTGTTCTGTCTATCATAATAGTCAGTCCAGGAGGCAGAACTTCGTATTACAGTGTCCGCCAGGTAAACAGGAGATCCCCGTTCTCAGGCTGTATTGATGGGCAATGGTGAGGCTGCAGATAGGTACTGATCAGGCTGCATTGATGGGCAATAGTGAGGATGCAAATGGGTACTGATCAGGCTGCATTGATGGGCAATATTGAGGCTGCAGATGGGCACTGATCAGGGTGCATTAATGGGCACTGGGGAGGCTGCAGATGGGCACTGATCAGGCTGCATTTATGGGCAATGGGGAGGCTGCAGATGGGCACTGATCAGGCTCCATTGATGGGCAATGGTGAGGCTGCAGATTTGAACTGATCAGGCTGCATTGATGGGCAATGGTATGGCTGCAGATGGACATGGATCAGGCTGCATTGATGGGCACTCATGAGGCTGCAGATGGGCACTGATGAGACTACATTGATGGGCAATGGTGAGACTGCATTGATCTTGCACTGATCAGGCTGCATTGATGGGCACTGATCAGAGTCCACTGCATTCCCCTTTACATCACAGTTCCCCCTTGCACTGTAAGGTGGAATCCTAGACTTTATAGGTGGTTAGGGGAGTGTGAAAAAGTATGGGCACTGGTGAGGCTGCAAATGGGCACTGATAAGGCTGCATTGATGGGTATGGTGAGGCTGTAGATGGGCACTGATCAGGCTGCATTGATGGGCAACAGTGAGGCTGCAGATGGGCACTGATCAGGCTACATTGATGTGCACTGGTGAGTCTGCAGATGGGCACTGATCAGGCTACATTGATGGACAATGGTGAGGCTGCACTGATGGGCATTGTTCAGGCTGCATTGATGGGCAATGATGAGGCTGCATTAATGGGCACTGGTGAGGCTGCATTGATGGGCACTGGTGAGGCTGCATTGATGGGTATGGTGATGCTACAGATGGGAACTGATCAGTCTGCATTGGTGGGCACTGGTGAAGCTGCAGGTGGGCACTGATCAGGCTGCATTGGTGGGCAAACGTGAGGCTACAGATGGGCACTGGTCAGGCTGCATTGATTGGCACTGGTAAATCTGCAGATGGGCACTGATCAGGCTACATTGAAGGGCAATGGGAGGCTGCATTGATGGACACTGATCAGGCTGCATTGATGGGCAATAATGAGGCGGCATTGATGGGCACTGGTAAGGCTGCATTGATGGGCACTGGTGAGGCTGCAGATGGGCACTGATAAGGCTGCATTGATGTGCACTGACCCTTATTTTGCTTCAAAGTTCTTTATTAAAAAATTTTCCCCCTGAAACATCCCTCTTAAAATGCGTGTTATATGCCTGTGAGTGGTAGAAGCTGATAAATACGGTACTTTAAAGGATGACTAAAATGAACTATGGTATTTCTCAGAAATATGGCGTTTTTTAACAATCAGTTGAATATGTTTTAAAATAAAGCAATAATTTTAGGTCTTTATGACGACATCAGTGTACTTTCCAAATTTAGATATGTAGAGGGTTGTCACTGTCCTCAATTTTACAATCAGCACATAAAAATGAAAGGTTAATTAAGATTGTCTGTACCGCCAGGAAAGAAAGATAAATGTTCATAAAAGCGCATTGATTTCCCTGCATTTTAATGTCACTGTACTGGTGTCACGTGCTATGCTGATCCAGGCCTGGGGATCTATTAGAAAGCCATCTCTTAGTGGAGAGTCACACAATGCTCCGCAGTGCAGTGGGAACACCGGCTGTCCTCTGGGACTTTGGGGAGTGGGAATGCCACTTGACTCATAATGGGTTTCCTGCAATGCCAATATGATACTCCAAATGTCTGTACAGAGCGAAATGTGAAAGAGCGAAATGTGCTGACCACTGTTCTATTTTATCTGCCACATTATAAATCCCTGACGTATGAACCTCCCAAAACATCCCAAAGTCATTTTTTCTAAATCACCTAATTATTTGGTTACTACCATGTTTGAATGAGGCTCCAGTGACGCAGCCAGGACCTCGCAAATGCCCCCTGGTAAGGCTATATCAACATAACCTTTCAGGGGGATCTTTGCTGTACAGCGTTTTTGAGTGTATCTTTTTTTTTACTTATTTTTTTATGGATAAAAAAACGGAAAAAAACCCGCTGGCGCTAGCGTTTTTGATCATTTTTACGCGTTTTTAAACGTTTTTAGCGTTTTTTTCCACCGAAAAACATCACTTTGAGCGCAAATTTCAGGCGTTCAGAAAAAAGCCAATAAACTCCAAAGCTTATTAACACTAAAAAACGCCCAGGTGTGCATGGGCACATAGGCTAACATAGAGTTCAGTTTATGGGCTTTAAAAAAAAGCCAAAACGCCAATAAACTGCAGTTTATCAGCTTCAGTGTGCATGGAGCCTTGGAGCCTCATGCCGCATACACAACATCACTTTATGTGATGAAAAAAAACGACATTTTCTGTGAAGTAAAAAACGACGTTTTTGAAACTTCAATTTTCAAAGACGAAGTTGCCTACACACCATCGTTTTTTTCACAATGCTCTAGCAAAGCGAGGTTACGTTCCCCACTTTTTTCCATTGAAGCTCGCTTCATAACTAGCTTCTGGGCATGCGCTGGTTTAAAAACGTTGTTTTAAACGTCGTTTTTTGCTACACACGGTCAATTTCTGTGAAACAAAAAACGACGTTTTGAAAAACGACACATAAAATTGAAGCATGCTTCAATTTTTTTTTGTCGTTTTTCACAAGACAGAAAACAACGTTTTCCCCCACACACGGTCATTTAAATTGACGTTTTTAAAAACGTAGTTCTTTTCATCACATAAAGTGATGGTGTGTACGCGGCATCAGGCTCCATGCACACTGAAGCTGATAAACTGCAGTTTATTGGCATTTTTTTTTATTTCTAAAAAGCCCATAATCTGAACTCTATGTTAGCCTACTGTATGAGTGTTAATGAGCTTTGGAGTTTATTGGCTTTTTTCTGAACACCCGAAATTTGCGTTCAAAGTGCAGTTTTTTCCGGCGAGAAAAACGCTAAAAAAATCGTTTTTTTTTTGCGTTTTTTTTATCCATTGAAAAAAAAAAACAAAGCTAAAAAACTCTATTGCTAAAAAACGTTGAAAGGCTCCCTGCAAAGCTACTGGCGTTATTTTATAGCTTTTTTTTTTAGCTTCATGGAGCCTAACTGCCACTTCCATAAAGCTTCTGGGGCATATTTAAAAAAGATCCAGAGGTTTAATCTGGCTTTGTCTTGCAAGAAGCAATTGCAGCCATCCTTCTAGCAACCCACATTTGTCAACAGAGATATTTTTGTGTTGTGTGAACTACACTTTTTTTTTTAAACTTTATTATTCTGAGTGCAAAAGTTGAAAGTAAGGGACGATATAAAACAAGGCTAGCAGAAGCATTATATAGGATTCACACCTCCATAAATCTGTCTTTGGCGTAGATATTTCTTTTCTGAGGCGTGGATAACGACTCGCTGCACATTTCCTAATCCAGTGAGGGAGCTAGAAAAGAAACCATTGAGATGCGATGTTACATTTATATCCTGGTGGTTTCCTCTGATGTCCCTGCAGAACATCAAAGATACAAATATATTTGCCTGCACATTACATTATTACAATACTATTTCACCACATTAGGGAAATTGATGAAGGATGAAGTTGTACTTAGTGAAATGAGGAATGTCTTCAGTATGTATCTGTCAGACTGTATTATGGAATGCGTCTGACAATGTTTCATTCTTGGATGTGATATCTGAAAGAGAACTCCAAATGAAATAGAGACAATAAATATGCAGTGGGATAGATATTTGCCTTATCTGCTTATTGTTTTCAGATGCTGGTTTGAAGGACACTGCTTAACAGTTGGGGTGTGTACACACTATTCGTTTTTTTTTTTCGTTCAACCCGCAGGGGGGTGATCTGATAGGGGGACGGCCCCCACCAGAACACTCCATTCAGTGCTCTCTGCCATTGGCTAAGAGCACTGATTGGGAGCCAGTAGGATGCTGGTTTTCCAACATGCACGTCCAACAGAAGGCGGGCCAGACCGACATTTGGCCCCTGTGTATGAGGCTTTAGAATGACACTAAGGTCTGGTTTAAAAATAAAAAAAATCTATTCAATTATGTACTAGCTAAAAAAAAAAATAAAAAAAAATGTTGCTTTCACACACTAATGCAGTGTACACACGGTCGTTTTTTGTGATGAAAAAAACATAATTTAAAATGCCCGTGTGTGGGGAAAAGGTTGTTTTATGTCTTCTGAAAAACGACAACAAAAAAATTCGAACATGCTTCAATTTTTTATGTCGTTTTTCAAAACATCGTTTTTTGTGTCATAAAAAATTATCGTGTGTAGGCTAAAACGGCGTTTAAAATTATGTTTTTAAGGCCGCGCATGCTCAGAAGCAAGTTATGACGCGAGCTTGAATGGAACAGAGTGCCGCCGTACGTGCTGAACGTAACCACGCTTTGCTAGAGCATTTTGAAAAAACGATGGTGTGTAGGCAACGTCGTTTTTTAAAATTAAGTTTGAAAAACGTTGTTTTTTTCATGAGAAAAAACAAAGTTTTTTTTACAAGACAAAAAGCGACCGTGTGTATGCGGCATTAGGCCCGGTTCACACTTGTGTGAGTTCATAATGAATGTGATGCGTCAAAAGCACTTTGAATTTGCATGTCATCCCTAAAGTCATTGGCCCAGATTCTCAAAGGGCTTACGACGGCACAGCGCCGTCGTAAGTCATTGGCCCAGATTCTCAAAGGGCTTACGACGGCACAGCGCCGTCGTAAGTCCTAATCTGGGCCGTCGTATCTATGCGACTGATTCTTAGAATCAGTTACGCATAGATATCCATTAGATCTGACAGGCGTAAGGCTCTTACGCCGTCGGATCTTAATTGCAATAATTTTTTGGCCGTTGGTGGCGTTTCCGTTGTTTTCCCCCGTCGAGTATGCAAATTGGCTAGATACGCAAATTCCTGAACGTACGCGCGGCCGACGCAGTAAAGTTACGACGTTTACGTTAGGCTTGTCCCGGCGTATAGTTGCCCCTGGGTATATGAGGCGCAATCAATGTTAAGTATGGCCGTCGTTCCCGCGTCGAATTTTAAAAATTTACGTCGTTTGCGTAAGTCGTCCGTGAATGGGGCTGGAAGCCATTTACGTTCACGTCGAAACCAATGACGTCCTTGCGACGTCATTTGGAGCAATGCACCCTGGGATATTTTTCGGACGGCGCATGCGCAGTACGTTCGGCGCGGGAACGTGCCTAATTTAAATGCTATACGCCCCCTACCCGCCTAATTTGAATTAGGCGGGCTTGCGCCGGGTGATTTACGCTACGCCGCCGCAAGTTTACAGGCAAGTGCTTTGTGAATAAAGCACTTGCCTGGAAAACTTGCGGCGGCGTAACGTAAAGGAGATACGCCCGCACAGTTTTGCGCGATTCTACGAGAATCTGCCCCATTGTTTTCAATGACGGTCGTTCACATACATGCGTTGCGATTCCTCTACGAATGTGATGCGATAAAAAAAGGGTCTTGTCCGACTGTAATACGTTGCGTTGCGAATTGAGTCTCCATAGACATCAGTGTAAATTGTTCTGGAATCGCAATGATGGTTCACATATGTGCGTATTCCACCATGCGATTCTCCACAAAAATCAGGAAGTACACAGGAAGTTAACACTTTTTTTTTTTTACACTATGATTTCATTGGCTAGAACATTAATCGCAGCTATGTCCCACTCCTGAAATTCGCGTTAAAATCGCAGTAAATTCGCTTTAAAATTAGCACCTCAGAATGGACAAAAAACTGACCAAATTCACAGCGCATCAATGTGAACCGGGCCTTAACCTTCACATTGCTTTTTATAAGCTGTGATCTAACTTCCTGTTAGAGGGTGGCTACATTTGTTCTCCATGATCCAACTGTAAGTAGAAACGTAGCCACCCTTCTTTGCATGCTGTTGAGATGGACTTTGGCAGACCATACATGGGTCGAATTTTGAAAGAATTTTCTTTCTAAAATCGTATCTAAGAATTTTCGTTTGTATTTCGCATCATTAGTGGGCTGCAACAACAGCCGATTTTTGCGCGGCCATTGAATTTTAATAATCGGACATGTTGGAAATGTTTTGAAAAACAAACGATTGTCTAATCAATGATGGGACAATCGTGCAAGAAATGTAATTGAAAAAGAAATACGCATGTGCAAGAAAAGAAAATTCCCAGAAAGAAAAGAAGATTCCCGGGCACAAATTATTTTCTGTAGCAACATGAGGTAAAATTGAAGGTTTGGTTGGTCAAATTTCGAAATCAGTGGTGGCACCATTGGATCACAAGACACACACATTTTCTGATTTTGAAAATAAAATTCTTTTGAAATTCGACCATGTTTGGCCAGCCTAAAGGGATATGTAGTGTACATGAAGAAGTGTACATAACCTCAACTAACTTGTACTGCTTGTTCCAAACAAACAAACGTGAGGGGGAAGAAAAACAGTAAAGCCCTGTACACACGATCGGTTTGTCTGATGAAAACAGATCGATGGACCGTTTTCATCGGACGAACCAATCGTGTGTGGGCTCCATCGTTTTTTTTATCCATCTGTGAAAATAAATAGAACCTGTTTTAAATTTTTCTTGGTTAAAAAACCGATAGAAAAAAACGATTGTGGGGAAATCCATCAGTCAAAAATCCACGCATACTCAGAATCAAGTCGACGCATGCTCAGAAGCATTGAACTTCATTTTTCTCAGCACGTTATAGTGTTTTACATCACTGCGTTGGACACGATCGGATTTTTTTTTCGATTATAATTCTTTTTTTATTTTAAAACAAATCAGTACAACACATAAATATAAAAAAAAATAATACAGAACATTATTACAACACAACAGTCACAGTCCATCTTATTATTATACATCCCCTTTTACCTTGTTGTCAAAATCAAACATATATCTCCTTCTTACGTATCTCTCCCCTTTCCCAACATCCCTGAGAGAGAGAAAGAAGAAGAAAGGGAGAGAAAAAAAAAACCAACCCACCCTACTTCCCTCTCCTCCGACCCTTCTCCATATTCCTGTGGTTTCTCATTAAATCCCACATATACCCAATCCAAGTTCCCGGGCTCCTTCTATACCATTTAGCCTTATCCCCCTTAGCCTCCCCCCCCCTGTAGTCCATATAGGACTTCCAGGGAGTCCACGTTCTTAAATATTTTTCCCTTTTATATTGTGTTGTCAGGACTAACTCTTCTAATTTGCTTATTTCCCTAACTTTACACCTGTACACATGATCGGATTTTTAACCGATGGTGTGTAGGCAAAACTGATGAAAGTCAGCTTCATCGGATATCTGATGAAAAAATCCATCGGATTAGATTCCATCAGATATCCGATCGTGTGTACAGGGCTTAAGAAACGTTTTCATGAAACATTGATTACAGGGCCATTAAAAAGTAAATGTATAAGGCTGGGTTCACACCTATGCGAATTGGATGCAGGTTTCCTTGCATCCAATTCGCATAGCAGGAGAATGTGACCGGCTCTCTATGGAGACGGTTCACATATCTCCGGGGCGGCTGCAGAGCGCACTGCACAGAAATTCTGTGCATCTTTGGCTCCGTTTCAGGGCCGAATTCAGGCACAGATTCGACCCTGAGTCATCCCTGAAATGGAGAAAGGGGATGCACAGCATTCCTGTGCGATCCTCGGCCGACATAGGTGTGAACCCAGCCTAAAGGTAAGGAAAACGAAGAAAAAGGAAGTAGAATGCTAGTAACTTTGTATGGGGATCTAAAAACTTTATGCTGAAAGCCGTACGAACATAATAAAAGCGGAAAGTAAAAAAAAAAAATTGTAATAAAAGATTATGGAAGATGGAGAGAGGGACAGTCCCCCCAAATGATGGACAGTTGGAAGCTGTGGATTCAGAAGACTGCCTGCTTAATATCCTTTCTGGAAGGTAGAATTTTCGATTGGGCATATTAGAAAACCACTGTTAATCCTCATGGGATATGTGCTGCCAGCAGCCACTGACCACTACTCTCTTAATGGGCATTAACACAGACTGGTAGGCTGCACTGCTTGTTCATTCTTATATACCTGCCAGCAGGTTGTGTTGTCTTAGGACAATTAAAGCTTGCACATCTGACTGTCCTCTTGGGCATCTGCATACTTGTATTCTCTTGTTTGGATTTGTTTAACTGGAGGATGTTGTGAAGTACTAATGGTGCATTAATGCCGTTTTAAAAAACAAAAGATAGCTTATACCTGCATTGCAAGCTGTTACAGAGCTGCGATTTTTTTCATCTGGAATTTGGGACAAATTTTTCTAATGTGCCAGTAGCAAATACGGGGGCCATTAAACATGAGCTTTCTGCTCTACTATCAGTCCCAAACAGGGCAATCAATGTCATCCTAAGCATTTATCATTGTCTGCTTTAGTATATTGGCACAGATGGTTTTAAAAGTCAAGTAGTCAGTGTGCCTAGAAAAACAACCTAAAAACCTAACTGCTGTGAAGCCCTTTCCATTGTTATGAAAAGTGGCGGCCCGTCCATATGTGGCACAGGGGCGCCGCCCCCCTAATCCATGCACCCGGCCCGTAATCTACATGCAGGGTGCCGGACGCATGGATTACAATGTTTTTTTTCTCTAAGCACTTGATTAGAGACTAAGGCTCTAATTGGCTTCAAAGCAGGGTGGGCTCTGGGCACAGAGCACTGCGACCCGAGCACAAACACTTATATGACATTAGCAAATTAATATTCGCTAATGTCTTTCTGCTTCTTCTCCCTGCCAATCAGGCCGGGAGGAGAAGCAACTCCTGTTCGAGCGGGTCTTCACAATCTGAAGCCCAGGCCAGGAGAGGATCGTGTATTGCCTGCAGCGGAGTGAGTACCAAGGCCGAACTCAGCCGACCGCCCCTGAGCAGGTTGACAGTCCGGGGATGCCACTGCAGGGTATGCAGCGCTCCTGCCTTGGGTCCGACAACAGCCCTTGATCAGTCTCCACCTCGCCATGGAGGCGACGGCATCACTTCGAGTGAGGGGAGGGGGGGGGTGTTGGCAGCGTCGGGTAGCGGTGTTGTGAGGGGACAGGTTTGTTTGCCCCCCCCAAATATTGAGCACCAGCCGCCACTGCACAAGCTATATGGCTTTTTTTTTTTTGGGCTGCTAGACTAATCATTGACTGGACCAGCTCCATTCCTACACGATGAGAGCAAATATATGGATTTGAGCACACACAAGCTGTTCTCCAAGTGCAGGGATTTTTGTGAAAGAAAAGTCTAGTAACAATTCTAAAATATTGAGTGAGTGAGTGAGTAACTTGTATAGCGCTACAAATGCAAACTAAATCACCTCAAGGCACTTTTTGCATCCAGTGCCGTCCTGTGTCTTCAGAAGAGGTGGGTCTTAAGTTTTTTTCTGAAGGCCCGATGGTTTTCTTCCATGCGGATGTCCGTGGGTAGAGCGTTCCATAGCCGTGGTCCTTGGACTGCAAATCTTCGTTCTCCTTTAGATTTGTAGCGGATCTTGGGGATGTGGAGGAGGTTTCGGTTAGTTGCATAGGTTTTGAGGAGCGTTTCCTTGTGTGCATTTGTGAGTGAGGCAGAGTGTCTTGAATGTAACCCTGATCCGTCAGGGCTAGCCAATAGAAGGTCCTCAGGGACGGGGTGATTAAATCCCAGGGTTTTATTTCCCGTTACCTGTTGCTGTTATTAGCATTTACATAAGGGGTCAAGTCCTGGGGAAAAAAGTGTGGGAACTCCCACCCAAGATCCACTCCCCCACTCCCCCCATCGCGGGATTTAGAAAGAAGCAAGTTCTTTCTAAATCCCGCGATAACTCACGGCAGACCTCCGCAATGTCTCCTGGGAACAATGACAAGGCTCCCAGGAGACATTGCGGCATCAAGGAAGTGACGGAATACCTGCACACTACCTGATGAATCCATATACAGGAAGCGGCCAGTAACATAAAGGATTACTAAGGTTCGCCTGCTCCTGACAGTGACTCGAGCTGGGCATCGCCGCTTAGTGAAGGATTGGCTTGGGCCGCTCGGCTTCTCTCGGCTGCTCTAGTCCTGCAAAGGGAACTGAGTTCCTGCTGTGAAAAAAGTGCAGGAACTCCGTTCCCACGCGTTCCCGCAGCACTTGAGCCCTGGTTTACATACAACTTCCACTGTCTATACTTTTGAATCTACAGTTCATTTTGACACATAGTTCTCATTGGACTGTCATTAGAACTTGTGTACAGGGTAATTTGTTTTTGTCAGAACTGCTTTTTTCCCGCGAGGCCTGGTTCACATCTATGCAGGTTGCAGTTTGCATATTCCAGGTGCATTTTGTGTTTTTCAATACATGTTTTTGATTCATTGAAGTCTATGGAATCAAAAACCAGAAAAAGGTCCCTGACCTTTTCCATAAAATGTACAGATATGAACATGACCCATAGGAAACCATGTTAAATGAACTGTTGTCTGCTTCTGTAAAACTAAAAACGCACTAAAAAATGCATTGGCGTGTACCAGGCCTAAGAGTCAATGGAAATTGGAATAAAAAAGTGGCTTGAAGCAGCTTAATGCAGCTTTAGGAAGAAGTTTGAAGTGGAAGAAGGAATAGAAGCATTTCAGCCTATAATCTATTGTAAACTGCATTTGCCCATCTTCTTACCAAAAAAGGTAGGACTTTTAGCGTGCAAAAATCTAAAATTAACTATCAATAAACACTGTATAAGTCTTTTAGCATCTACCAAGCAATCATATTTCCCTCATCACTCAATTTTGGACTTCTACATAATCTAAATAATGGTTAAATTGTCTCCTGGTCTCATTAGAAAATACTAAAGGGAGGTATGTAGTCCTTGACGCATTTCTTAGACCAAAGCAAGGACTGAAGATAACAATAATATAGCATCATACTGTAACTTGTCAGCCAAGAATTTTCAAAAAGAGGAATTTGCCAACTGGGGATCCTTATCCTGGATCTCTCTAAATTGTGGTCATTATTTGTTCCATTCTTGACAAAATCCTTCCTCCTCAAAACATAATTCTTTGTAGCAATCAATAGTACTTTGTTACCTGGCTTTTGGATAAGGACATTCATGCATCTGTGGTGGACACATTTAATTTTAGCCTAAGGAAAACAAAAAATAGAAGAAGACAAAGCAGGGAGTGGTCTAGCAGCGCAGAGGATCAGTAAAGCAAATGCATTTTCTATGACCCCTAGACCTAAATGACCAGGTAAACTTTTGCTGTGGGGCTGAAGAATTTTCAAGTGTTCTGGAGTTGGCCTTTAAAGGGGTTGTAAAGGAAAAAATGTTTTTTCATAATAAGCATCCTTTACCCGCAGACATTCCTCTTTTCACTTTCTCATCGTTTTTGCTCAGAAGTTGCTCTATTTCTTCTCTGTTCTGTTCACTTCCTGCTTGTCTGATTGTTACTCACCACCGTGAAGGGAGGCTTTACTGCGGTGGTCAGTGACGTGCTTGCCCCCTCTTGGGAACTACATCTGTGCGGCAGGACGCTCTCTACGTGTAAGGCCACGTACACACCACAGGACATGTCCGATGAAAACAGTCCGCGGACCGTTTTCATCGGACATGTCCGCTTGGAGATTTCAGTCTGATGGCTGTACACACCATCAAACCGAAATCCCCGCGGACAGAGAACGCGGTGACGTAGACGACACCGACGTTCTCTATCGCGCGAGTTCAATGCTTCCACGCATGCGTCGAATCAATTCGACGCATGCGTGGGATTTCGGTCTGCTGGTTAGACGTACTAACCAGCGGACATGTCTGACGGACAGCTCTCCAGCGGACAAGTTTCTTAGCATGCTAAGAAACTTTTGTCCGCTGGAAATCTGTCCGCTAGCCTGTACACACGATCGGATCTGTCCTCTGAAACTGGTCCGTGGACCAGTTTCAGCGGACATGTCCGGTCGTGTGTACGAGGCCTTACAGACTTCAAGGAGGTGTGAATTACTGGGCGTGCCGCAATGCATACTGAGAAATGTAGTTCTTACATGAACGAGCGCCGCAAACCAGGAAGTGAATGAGAGAACAGAAACTAGAATGCCGGAGGTGATATAGATGAAGGAATTTAATAGGTATTTACTCGTTTTTTAACAGAATCATTACACTATTCTGTCTGTCTACCTTGCAGACATTAATTTTAGGCAACATTTTTTTTCCCTTTACACCTCCTTTAAATAAGCCTTGTATAAGCCTTTCAGTCAACTGTTACCAATGGAGGTGCAATGATGGGAATATACAAAGACTGAAGCACACAGAAAATGGAACAGCTTTGCATAGTAACATTGAAAATGAAAGCTAGAAGGTGATTGGTTGCCGTGTACAACAGCCACGATTCTAACTGCTCCAGTTTTAGTAGATTACCTTACCAGCACAATGTTGTAAATATTAGAATCCCACTCTCTTAACTTGACAGCATAAATTGTCTGTTCAGAAAGCATTAACAAATCAATATGGTATTCCCTGTACGTAGTCTGGTGTTCACTTCAGTTTATACACCAAATTATTGGTGAGCAGACAAATATTTAGGCCAGAATTAACTAAGAATAGCAGCGAAACCACTAGAGTCTGATAAAATCCAACCTAATTAACAGGATAGTGATTTGCATAATCACCCTGTTTGTAAACAGGTTATGGATTATAGCGGATTCATGATCTCTATGGAAATAGACATTTAAACATGTACATGACTACTGAAGCCTGTAGTTATTGTTTTAGTTTGTATTCTTCTTTAAAAAGTTGCCATTTTTTTTTTAATTATTTCTGATAGAAATAGGATAAACCAAGTTATTTTTTTTAATATTTATAATATATGAATGCACAGGCACAGCATATGTTTGCTGGTCATTCTAAAGTGATTACAAGGTCAAAAGTTTTTTTTTCTTTACCTTAATGCATTCTCTGCATTAAAGTAAAAAAAAAAAAAAAACCCTTTTAGTCCACAGAGTATCACAGAAATTGTCCCTTCATTATCATGACCCTTCCTTTTTTCTTCGGAATCTCTCTGACACCCCATCAAATCTTATAAGAAATCCATCTTATGCCATCTTCCTAATGCGGCAAAGTCATTAATTTCACTGGGATGGAACGACCCTCAACCTCCTATCTCGCTATGGCTCAACAGGGTAGAGGAAATAAATCAGATGAAGGATCTAGTACTTTCTGCTCAAAACAAATCTGAACAATATTGCAGAACCCATCCCTATTGGAATATGTTTATTAATTCAGATGAACCCCAACCTGGCAGATACCTTTGGTGGGTTCAATGCACAGGCTCCTACAGCTGCAGGTCTGTAGCGTACTGACGTATAGAGCTGCGTTTATGGGGCTGGTGGAAGTTATCCACAATTGTGGTGACGTCACTACACTTGTGCTCCATTGAGACCTACAAGTCCATGTGCCATGGTGAGGGAAGACATAGTCTTTTCATAAAATAGATCCGTGAATGAATGGCACAGCTTTATGGACAGCCACATACAGCTGTATCAAAGTAAATAAAAAGGGCATGAGTGTCAGGTAACAGGTTGGAGACTGAGTTGACGAGTTCGGCCTCACTTATATCTCTTGTCCTGGCTCCGCTGAAGGTGAGACAGAGGGACACAAGTGCCTGAAGAGGAAGGTTCCGGAGTAAACTGCGATGTGCAGAGCAGGAAGAGGAAACCGCCAGGCAGGTAACCGAGAGTTAACAGTAGCCAGGAACATAGGCAGTTGCAGGGTCTCAGGGATAGCCAGGTTCGTCAGCAGGCGGGCAGTGGGGTACCAAAACGTAGACAGAGTCAGGAACGGAGCCGGGTCAGAGATGGGCAGCAGTACAGGAACAGAACACAGAGCCAAGGTCAAGAGCAGGCTGGGTCTATAAACTGGCAGGGCACACAGGATCAGAGCAAGATTCAGGAATTCAGCTGAAGATCAGACAGGACGCCGTTTAAATAGGCCGTCTGGCGCCAAGAGGCATTAAGCCCGTGTGCGCGTATGCGCGCGCCTGTTCGCCATTCCATGGCAAACTCGCTGGCCCCGTACACACGACCGAGTTTCTCGGCAGAATTCAGCCAGAAACTCGGTTCAGAGCTGAATTCTGCCGAGAAACCCGGCCGTGTGTACACTTTCGGCCGAGGAAGCCGACGAGGACCTCGGCGAGGAAATAGAGAACATGTTCTCTATTTCCTCGTTGTTCTATGGGAGAACTTGGCCCGCCGAGCTCCTCGGCGGCTCCAGGACTGAACACGCCGAGGAACTCGATGTGTTTGGCACGTCGAGTTCCTCGGCCGTGTGTACGGGGCCTATGTGCCAGACACCTTACAGGGATTTCCTGACATTAGTCTGCAGGGAGAAGAACCCATATATTGATTAGGAGGTGGGTGGGTTAGAGGCGGGAGCTGTAGACTGTAACCATGTTTCATGTGACACCCTATATATGAATGTAACATGAAAAATTATCAGAAAGGTGGACAATTAAAAAGCAGTCCTTTATTTCCAACTTATAACCTTGCCTAGGCTGAGGTCTAATGATCAGTCTGCTGCAGACAGGAGGAAGCATTTTCTCCTCTCCCCATTGATCCAACTGGACATTTTTTACTTTGTATCAAGTCAGCATTGGCTGATCTGGGTTGGACTGAACACAGCTGCTTAGGCAGTACTGTATTTGCATTAATGCGTCATTTCTGAGTGAGCCATTCAGTCCAGAATATACAGTAGATACTGACCCTGGATGATACCTGAACAAAGATATCTCTGTAGACATTGTCAATAGGAGATTTGTGAGTGGTAATAACAACCTGCAGTTGTTATACTTACACATTTTTTAGCATGCACTGTATGTACAACCAGAGCTTTTTTTCTCAGAAAATAGGTGCAGGAACTTAACCACGACCCCGTTTAGATTTCAAAAACAGTAGAAGGGTCTTAAAGGGGCATTAAATACCAGGATTGCATTACATACAGAGTGCAGAGTTCAGGGGGTTACACACAGAGTGCAGAGCTGTTGCTTGTAAACACAGAAACCAGACTTCTGTGTTTACAAGTGATTGTGGTGAGCAGGCACCAAAGGGTGTGAGCCAAAGGTGGTGGAACTGAGTTCCTCCAAGTTCCCCCTGAAAAAAAGCCCTGTGTACAACATAAATATATACAACTGATGTTAGATCTATTTTAATTATTTCGTTTAAAGCTAAAGTTTAGCTAAAAATAATTATTATCCCTACAGCTTTATTGACCTAACTTACCTGTAATTTAAGATGTCCCATGTTGTGCAGGCATCTGGATCTTTACAACAGGGATGCTCAGTCCTCCTGCTGCTGAGCTTCTGGCATGCAAAGGTCTGATAGCTTCGGGTCTCCAGTCTAATATCAGTAGAAAAAATTCCAACCCCTCTTCTCATACCATCATTTAAAAAAAAATTATTTCATTGTTTTCACTACCTGTAACGCGATCCTGTGAATGGAGGAGAGAATCATGTGACTCATTATATGCTGCGTACACACGATAGGATCGCCAGAGGACAATGGTCTGAAGGACCGTTTTCATCAGTCCAAACCGATCGTGTGTAGGCCCCATAGGTTATTTAACCTTCGGTCAAAAAAAGAGAACTTGCTTTAAATATTAACCGATGGATGCATAACCGACAGGTCAAAACCGATCGTTAGTATGCAAAAGCATCGGTTAAAAACCCGCGCATGCTCAGAATCAAGTCGACGCATGCTTGGAAGCATTGAACTTCTTTTTTTTCAGCACGTCATTGTGTTTTACGTCACTGCGTTCTAACACGATCGGTTTTTGAACTGATGGTGTGTAGGCACGACGGACCATCAGTCAGCTTCATCAGTTAACCGATGACAACGGTCCTTCAGACCGTTCTCATCGGATGGACTGATCGTGTGTACGAGGCTTTAGACCAGGGGTGGGCAATTATTTTTTCGATGGGGCCACATGAGAAACTAAAAATATTTTGGAGGGCCGGGCCAAAAGGCTAAACTCAATACTGCATAAAATCAATTGTATTTCTTTATAAAAAGCAGTAAATATCATTGTTGGAAAACTGGTACGAGTACTTGTTATAGACATGGCACAGGAGGGGGACAGAGGCTGGGGACATGGCACAGGAGGGGGACAGAGGCTGGGGACATGGCACAGGAGGGGGACAGAGGCTGGGGACATGGCACAGGAGGGGGACAGAGGCTGGGGACATGACACAGGAGGGGGACAGAGGCTGGGGACATGACACAGGAGGGGGACAGAGGCTGGGGACATGGCACAGGAGGGGGACAGAGGCTGGGGACATGGCACAGGAGGGGGACAGAGGCTGGGGACATGGCACAGGAGGGGGACAGAGGCTGGGGACATGGCACAGGAGGGGGACAGAGGCTGGGGACATGGCACAGGAGGGGGACAGAGGCTGGGGACATGGCACAGGAGGGGGACAGAGGCTGGGGACATGACACAGGAGGGGGACAGAGGCTGGGGACATGACACAGGAGGGGGACAGAGGCTGGGGACATGGCACAGGAGGGGGACAGAGGCTGGGGACATGGCACAGGAGGGGGACAGAGGCTGGAGACATGGCACAGGAGGGGGACAGAGGCTGGGGACATGGCACAGGAGGGGGACAGAGGCTGGGGACATGGCACAGGAGGGGGACAGAGGCTGGGGACATGACACAGGAGGGGGACAGAGGCTGGGGACATGGCACAGGAGGGGGACAGAGGCTGGGGACATGGCACAGGAGGGGGACAGAGGCTGGGGACGTGGCACAGGAGGGGGACAGAGGCTGGGGACATGGCACAGGAGGGGGACAGAGGCTGGGGACATGACACAAGAGGGGGACAGAGGCTGGGGACATGACACAGGAGGGGGACAGAGGCTGGGGACATGGCACAGGAGGGGGACAGAGGCTGGGGACATGACACAGGAGGGGGACAGAGGCTGGGGACATGACACAGGAGGGGGACAGAGGCTGGGGACATGACACAGGAGGGGGACAGAGGCTGGGGACATGACACAAGAGGGGGACAGAGGCTGGGGACATGACACAAGAGGGTGACAGAGGCTGGGGACATACGCTGGGGACATGGCACAGGAGGGGGACAGACGCTGGGGACATGACACAGGAGGGGGACAGACGCTGGGGACATGACACAGGAGGGGGACAGACGCTGGGGACATGACACAGGAGGGGGACAGACGCTGGGGACATGACACAGGAGGGGGACAGAGGCTGGGGACATGACACAGGAGGGGGACAGACGCTGGGGACATGACACAGGAGGTGGACAGAGGCTGGGGACAGGCAGCCACTGTTTAATCAATAGCCACAATTGATTAAACAGTGGCTGCATGTGATGGCACAGTGGCTGCGTGTGATGGCACAGTAGTTGCGTTTGATGGGCACAGTGGCGACAATTGATGGCACAGTGGCTGCGTGTGATGGGCACAGTGGCAACAATTGATGGCACAGTGACTGCGTGTGTTGGCACAGTGGCTGCGTGTGTTGGCACAGTGGCTGCGTGTGTTGGCACAGTGGCTGCGTGTGATGGGCACAGTGGCTGCGTGTGATGGGCACAGTGGCTGCGTGTGATGGGCACAGTGGCTGCGTGTGATTGGCACAGTGGCTGCGTGTGATTGGCACAGTGGCTGCGTGTGATTGGCACAGTGGCTGCATGTGATTGGCACAGTGGCTGCATGTGATTGGCACAGTGGCTGTGTTTGGGAACAGTGGCAACAATTGATTGCACAGTGGCTGTGTTTGATGGGAACAGTGGCTGTGTTTGATGGGAACAGTGGCTGCGTGTGATTGGCACAGTGGCTGCGTGTGATTGGCACAGTGGCTGCGTGTGATTGGCACAGTGGCTGCGTGTGATTGGCACAGTGGCTGTGTTTGGGAACAGTGGCTGCGTGTGATTGGCACAGTGGCGACAATTTATGGTGGCACAGTGGCTGCGTGTGTTGGCACAAGTGGCTGCATGTGTTGGCACAAGTGGCTGCGTGTGTTGGCACAAGTGGCTGCGTGTGTTGGCACAAGTGGCTGCACCCCCCCCCCCCTCCGTGACATACAGACTGCCCCCCCATGACATACAGACTGCCCCCCCCCTGGACATACAGACTGATCCCCCCCGTAGGTAGCCTATACAAGCCTGTGTCCCCCGCGGTCATCCTGATGCAGTGTTCCTCGGCAATAGCTCTCGGCGCGTGCAGAGTTAATCTGACTCAGCTGTGTTGTAGTGCAGCAGCTCTGCGCTCGATTTCAATGGACTGAAATCGGCACATGCTCAGTTGCTACAAGGGATGCCAATTTTCTTGGGATGCCGATCTTACTGCTACCGGCCCTGCCTACTGTTATCACCGCGGCGGGGAACATTAGACAGCGTTCGTTTGAACAGCTGTTTTCCCCGCTGCGCATAGACACTCCCCCTTGGACGGATCTGTCCAATCGCGAGCAAGGGGGAGTGTCTATGTGACTCCCCCTTGCTCGCGATTGGACAGATCCGTCCAAGGGGGAGTGTCTATGCGCGGCGGGGAAAACAGCTGTTCAAACGAACGCTGTCTAATGTTCCCCGCCGCGGTGATTAACGTGGCAGCGGCGGCGGGGGTGGGCCGGATTAAAAGGTCCGCCGGGCCGTATACGGCCCGCGGGCCGTAGTTTGCCCAGGTCTGCTTTAGACTCTCAGCCATTCACAGATCATGTTACAGGCAGTGAAAACAATGGGAGGAGGAGGGAGGGTCCCCATCTGGAACTTTTTTTGTATTTAGACAGGAAACTATTAGGCCCCTTTAACACATTCGGGCCGTTCAATCAATCATCAATGCATCTCTATGGAAAATCTAATATAAATGGATGATCCTCCATTTACATCAGTTTACATCCGCCATTCGTTTTTTTAAACTGATCAAAGCTCTATTTTTTCTTGTTAAAAAAACGGATCGGACGAAAAACAAATGTAAAACTGACAAATGATCAGTTTTTCTTCTGTTTTTGCATTGGTAGTGGGTGTAAAAAAAATGAAAAACTGATCAATACTTCATCTGTTTTGACGTGACTGAACTGATGAAATGAACGGTCCGCATGTGTGAAAGGGGCCTTAAAGGGTAAGTTCACCTTTACAGGAAAATCTGTAAGGTGAACTTACACAGGACCCCCTCCTCACTGCCCCGGTCCTGCTGACCTGGACCGTTCTGAGCCACGGTATGGTCACATCAGGAGTCCGGGGCTTAGAAATCCCCACAGCTGAATGTCCAAAACGCACCTCGTCAGGAGGGACGTTTCAGAGCATTCTAATTGGTCGAACCAGTCGGAAGCCGCATAGACTGCCCTCTGGGAAGAAGAATATGTGGATGCCGATTATTATGCCACGAACTTCTGACGCGGATATATTGGGGCCCAGAACAGGTGATTGTCCGTGGTCCAGGTCAGCAGGACCAGGGGGGGGGGTTGTGAGGAGAGGGTCCTGTGTAAGTTCACCTTCCAGATTTTTCTGTAAAGGTGAATGAACTTACCCTTTAAGCCCCTGTGTTCCTGAGCAGGTGGAGGAGGACAGAGCACCCCTGCGGTGAAGATTTCTACAGGATCCAGACATTGGACATCCTTTGTAAGTAATTTCAAGCTGTAGAGCTAAAAATAATTTTTAGCTAAACCTCATCTTTAATAAATGAGCCCTCTGAAACTGATAGAGGAAAGGAAATGGTAAATTATTTATTTTACAGCAATAATACTTTATATTCAGCCCCAAAAAGAAAAATGCCAGGTCTTCAGACTGTACAGTAGATATTCTGCTTCTGCGGTCACAGCACCACTGCACAGCTCCTCTTCAGCTTCTGGGTTCTTAAATGTAGTCCATATGTTAACACCTGAGCTATGCAACAGGATTACAGTGCCAGCAGCCATTTCATTATATCTTTGGATGATTTTTTATATACCATATCTCTTGTGCCTCTGGCCAATATTCACACATCAGTGAACCTCAAATCCAAATCTGCAGCCAGTAAGTAAATCAAGTGCTGGTCCAATATAAATGCATTCTTAGCTGTCATCACTTTATGTGCTGTCTCCTGTATTTTTTATATTGGCTTTTAGTTTATATCCTGCAGCAAAACAGTATAATCAATAAAACAACTGCAATATATTGATTTGGTAAGGGAATTGCATGCTGAATAGGCTGATTTGTTGCAAACAATATTTATTTTTGAAGGTACTGTTAAAGATTTTTTGTTTTGGAAAAATGAAATGCCCCTATATGACTTGAAACTTTCGGTAATAAAATAGATGGGATCACCTCCCCCCAGATACTTTTTAAACAACAAAAACCCTTTTCTTTAATTATTTTGAATTGAAGAGCTAGGCAGACAGAAACTTTGGGCCTGATCCACAACCAGCGGGTGTAACTTAAATATTCGGATTTAAGTTACACCGCCGGAAAATTTCTACCTAAGTGCCCGATCCACAAAGCACTTACCTAGAAATTTTCTGCGGTGTAACTTAAATCCCGCCGGCGCAAGGCGTTCCTAATTTAATGGGGCGAGTCCCATTTAAATTAGGCGCGCTCCCGCACCAGACGTACTGCGCATGCTCCCGACGTCATTTTCCCGACGTGCTTTGCGCGGTTTTACGTTGTGCCAGGTTTTGAGAATCGCGACGGGCGTAAAAAAAAAATATGAGTTGCGGCGGAAAAAAAAAAAAAAAAAAAAAAAAAAGACAGCGACGCGGGATAGAAGGGTCTACTTTTACAAGGTCTAAACAGTTTAGGCCTTGTAAAAGCATCCCTAATATTGCGACGGCAAACTAATACTTACGGAGAAAAAACGAAGCGTAAAAGCTTTGTGGATCTCCGTAAGTGCTAATTTGCATACCCGAAGCGGCATTTCGACGAGAAATGCCCCCAGCGGCGGCTGCGGTACTGCATCCTAAGATCCGGCAGTGTAAGTCCCTTACACATGTCGGATCTTCTGCCTATCTATGTGAAACTGATTCTGTGGATCAGTTCCATAGATAGAAACAGGGATACGACGGCGTATCAGTAGATACGCCGACGTATCCCTTTTGAGGAGCAGGCCCTTTGCGATTAAAGGGGTTGTAAAGGTAAACATTTGTTTCCCTAAATAGCTTCCTTTACCTTAGTGCAGTCCTCCTTCACTTACCTCATCCTTCCATTTTGCTTTTAAATGTCCTTATTTCTTCTGAGAAATCCTCACTTCCTGTTCTTCTGTCTGTAACTCCACACAGTAATGTGAGGCTTTGTCCCTGGTCTGGAGTGTCGTGCTCGCCCCCTCCCTTGAGGGGGGAGGGAGCGAGCAGGAGAGTCAGGACACCCTCTAACACACAGCTCCTTTCTCTATCTGCAACGTAGATAGCGTCCTGACTCTCCTGCTCGTCCCCTCAAGGGCGGGGGCGAGCACGACACTCCACACCAGGGAGAAAGCCTTGCATTACTGTGTGGAGTTACAGACAGAAGAACAGGAAGTGAGGATTTCTCAGAAGAAATAAGGACATTTAAAAGCAAAATCGAAGGATGAGGTAAGTGAAGGAGGACTGCACTAAGGTAAAGGAAGCTATTTAGGAAAAAAAATTATACCTTTACAACCCCTTTAAAATGTAATGGTGCCAACTACAAACGTAACCACTTCAATACCGGGCACTTATACCCCCTTTCCTGCCCAGGTACATTTTCAGCTTTTAGCACTGTCGCACTTTGAATGACAATTGCGCCGTCATCCAACACTGTACCTGTATAAAAAATGTTTTTACATTTTGTTCACACAACTAGAGCTTTCTTTTGGTGGTATTTAACCACCACTGTTTTTTTTTTGTAAACAGAAAAAAGACCGAAAGTTTTGAAAAAAAATGAATTTTTCTTTGTTTCTTTTATAAAATTTTGTACATAAAGAATCTTTCTTGATAAATGTAGGCCAAAATGTATTCTGCTACGTTTCTTTAGTGAAAATAACCCAAATCAGTATAGGAAAAGTTAGGAAAGTTATACAAACTATGTTATATATCTGAAAATTGATCAGTCCTAAAGTACTGATGGCCTATCTCATTTCTTGAGACCCAAAAATCTCAGGACCCCTTTTTGAAATGCAGACCGTCCAAGGTATTTAGTAAGAGGCATGGCAAGTTTTTTTAAGTTGCAATTGTTTTGACATAATTTTTTGGAAGATTACTTTATTTTTTTTACATACTGTCACCAGTTCAGTACAGCTTCATCATATAACTGGTGTGGCAGTGATCAGAGACATTGACTGGTGACAGTATGGAAAAAAAATGTTTTTTTTATTACCTTTTATTTTTTACAAATAGTTTTTTTAACATGGTAACATTGTGCTGCGCTGAAAAAGTGATCAGGAGTTTAAAAAATTTTTTTTTACACATCATGATTGCTTATAGCAATGAATTTCAATGCGATAAGCAAGAATTTTAGTGAATGAAACTGATTAATTCAGTTTGTTTTGTTGTGATTAGCTGTGATTGGCCAGAGCTAATCACATGGTACAGATGGGCTGTGATTGGCCCTGTCTGTACCATGAGATCACATTGACCAATCACAGCTAATATCACAATTGTACACAATAGATGGCACAGAAGGAAGCCATCCATTGCTTACAACTGTCATGTAATCTGTTGTGATCAGTCATCCGATGGACACAGCCGGTTACAGATCGCGCAAGGTGCAATCAGGAAAGACTTGATATGACGTCCACTCGGATCGACAAATGGCCTGCCTGGGCATCTTTTTATTTTAGGCCGGGGGGGGAACTGGTTAACAAACCAAGGTTGGTCTGCCCCTCACTAGTGAAGAAACCCCCCTCCAGGGGAGCTTGCCCCTTGGATAAAAAAAATAATTAGTATAAATAGCATTTTCAGTTATCTTTTGGCCAGTCAATTGATGTGTGTGGAGCTATTAGGTTTAGGTCTTCTCTAGCAGTGGGCAGTCCTTGGTGATTCATAGAGACATCTCTTATGTAGTGACATGGGAGTTGTTCTTTTTATCATTCTCCTCTCAGCCCAAGCTGGTTTGATGATATATTCCCAAGGGGCATGTCCTTGACAGCCTGGGATCACAGAAAGTAGGTTGATTGAGGCTGGACATCACTCAACCCAAAAGAAAAGAGGCGCTGGATCTTGGAGTGGATGTGTTGCAGCAAGAACTGCTTTTTAAAGAAGTAGGACCAAAGCTCTTTTGGCCCTATTTATCCTGGGGGATTACAGGAGTGTACATTGTTCTGCACTCCGGTGACCCATAAGCCTGCTGTCAGCTGATGTCACTTAGCCAGTCCAGGCTCTGGAGAGATGACAACTTTAATGTCAAGATCCACCCAGATGTCTGGACTGGCAGCTGGCTCAGCCTCTATAATGCTACAATTCAGTTAAAGTGTAAAAAAAATGTACATTGTTAACCATTGTGTTCACTGAGAGTACAGTAAGCCACAGAGAAAAGCCTTATCCTAATCTTACAGTACAGGAAAAAGGCTGAGTATTCGTAGACCCTAGGATATAGGCTGGTACCTTTAGGTGATTGGACACTGGCAAGCTTTTGAGGACATGGGCGTCTGAGTCTCCCATATACCCCTACCCCATTCTGAGTTCTCAGTTTTTTTGCTAGTGTCCTAAGGTGATGGACCTTCTACCTTATGGAGAATTAACTTTTAGCTTATCTACTTTAGTATTTTGTCTTTGAATTCTATAATCAACTCTTATATAAACTGCACTGTCTTCTAATACAACATAGAAGCCAGGCATGCAGATCAATGCAATCTCTTTAAGACCATGGGAGCTGTACCTGGGCCCCATGTTGTGGGGATGGCTTGCATTGTTAGTTTGGGCCCTAGATCTTGCATGGGCACCCGCTATAGCACTTTGTGTAATGTGTGTAGTTACAGGAGGCAATGTATGCAGAACAGAGATAAATTAGTAAAAGTGTCTAGATACACATACAGGGCCATATTCTCAGAAGAGTTACGACGGAGTATCTCAAAAAACTCCGTTGTATCTCTCTTTTTTGACCCGCGTATCTATGCGAGTGATTCTTAGAATCATTTTCGCATAGATACGCTTAAGATCCGACATGTGTAAGTCACTTACACTGTCGGATCTTAAATGTAATTCGCCGCCGGCCGCTAGGTGGCGTTTACGTTCAGGTCTCATTTGTTTATGCAAATGAGCCTGATACACCGATTCCCGAACGAAATCGCGCCGTGTAACCGTCGCTTACGTCGTTTGCGTAAGCGTAAGGTTACCCCTGCTATATGAGGGGTAACCTTACGCCAGTCCCACGTATGCCATGTTAAGTATGGCGTCGGGTCCGCGTCGTCTTTTCCCGTCGGGTACGTCGTTTTCCTAAGTCGTTCTTGAATACGACTTTACGTCAATGACGCACACGTCGGCGTCATTGACGTTTTCCGCCGAGAACTGGAGCATGCGCACTGGGCTATTTTTAGCCCGGCGCATGCGCAGTTCGATCGAAACGGGGGTGCGCTTAATTTAAATATAAGCCGCCCCCTTTGAAATACGCGGGGATACGCCGGGCCTTTTACACTACGCCTCCGCAAACTACGGAGCAAGTGCTTGAGGAATACGGCACTTGCTCCAGTAAGTTGCGGCGGCGTAGTGTAAATAGCTTACGCGAGGCCGCCGCAGATTATTGGAGAATCTGGCCCACACAGATTATTGTTTAATCTGTGTGCTTAACAAACATAATATATCAGATTTTACCATCCTCACTATAAAGTGTCGCTAGAGGAATCTCCCACTGCTGCTATTGTATTCTGATGGAGCCGGTGCTTTTTGGAATACCTGAACAGCAGATGCACCTGAATCCCCATGGATCCCCTTACAACCTTTGCAACTCAAATGTGCAAATATTGTTAGGATGTAAATATGTAACAACAATTCCACCTCAGTGGAGTGAGGGCCATAAAGAAGGTTAGAGGTGGTAGTATAAAGAGGCCAACAAATTGAGAAGATAGTCAAAAAGAAGAAGAGAAAGAGAAAAGAAAGTCCAATTAGTTTAAAAGTAATCATTCTGCAACCAATTCAGTGCCACCGTGACCCACTGTTATTATGTATTGACCATGGTAACATGCTTATTATCCTATGTATAACACCCAAAAAAAAGATCAACGTTTAAGAAGAAAGCATGTGACAGTGACACACTTACTATATTTACAATCTATCAAAACCCATATACAGTGTTTGTATGTAATCACATAATAAAAAAAGTAAAATGCAAAATAGCAATTATACTAACAAAATTTTATTCACCCACCAAAAAACATACAGCTGGAACACGCTGAATTTTTAACTGATCAGACATAACATTATGAACATGGATAACATTGATTATCTCGTTACTATGGCACCTGACAGTGAGTGGGTTTTTTTAGGCAGCAAGTGAACACGTTGTTCCTAAAGATGTGTTAAAAACAGAAAAAATGGGCATCAGAGTTTGTTGCACATGGGGCTGTGTAGCCGCAGAATGGTCTGGGTGCCCTTGCTGACCCATGTCCACAACCAGAAGTGGCTACAATGGGCATATGAGCATCAGAACTAGACTACAGAGCAATAGAGGAAGGTAAAACACATTTTATTTTACATCATGTGCGTGTGCCATGGCAACCTGGGGAAGAGAGGGCACTAGGATGCAGTATGGGAAGAAGGCAAGCCAGCAGAGACAGTATGATACTTTGGATAATGTTCTGCTGGTCAACCTTGGGTCCTGCCATTCATGTGGAATGTTACACCCCTTCATGGAAATGTTATTCCCTACTGGCAGTGACCTCTTTCAGCAGGATAATGCACCCTTACACACTGCAAAAATGATTCAAGAATTGTTTTAGGAACACAACAACAAGTTTGAAATGTTGACTACCTCGCAACTTACATGACTTAAAAGATCTGGTACTGAGGGTTTGGTACCAGATACCATAGCATACCATTAAAGGGCAGGTGAGTCAATATCTACAAGGCTGTTTTGGCGGAACAAAGGGGACCTACTCAATATTAGGTGGGTGGTCATAATGTTATGGCTGATTACTGTATATGACATTAAAGTGATTGTAAATGATCACATTGTAAAACAACCCATTCAGTTTAAAACAGAAATGAAAGGAAAAACATTTGTGTATAGATTTAAAAACATTATAAATACCTTTTTGTGATCACATTCCCTCGGTTCTCAGCTGCATAAGAGCTGGGGGAGGAGAAGCAGCAGCATACTGAGTTTCCCAGTGAGAGGCTATGCATTGAACTTGTCAGGACAAGTGTAATCATTGGAGGAGAACACGCTGACTTCCCTGCATACAGTGAGTGCAGAATTATTAGGCAAATTAGTATTTTGACCACATCATCCTCTTTATGCATGTTGTCTCACTCTTAAGCTGTATAGGCTCGAAAGCCTACTACCAATTAAGCATATTAGGTGATGTGCATCTCTGTAATGAGAAGGTGTGTGGTCTAATGACATCAACACCCTATATCAGGTGTGCATAATTATTAGTCAACTTCCTTTCCTTTGGCAAAATGGGTCAAAAGAAGGACTTGACAGGCTCAGAAAAGTCAAAAATAGTGAGATATCTTGCAGAGGGATGCAGCACTCTTAAAATTGCAAAGCTTCTGAAGCGTGATCATCGAACAATCAAGCGTTTCATTCAAAATAGTCAACAGGGTCGCAAGAAGCGTGTGGAAAAACCAAGGCGCAAAATAACTGCCCATGAACTGAGAAAAGTCAAGCGTGCAGCTGCCAAGATGCCACTTGCCACCAGTTTGGCCATATTTCAGAGCTGCAACATCACTGGAGTGCCCAAAAGCACAAGGTGTGCAATACTCAGAGACATGGCCAAGGTAAGAAAGGCTGAAAGACTACCACCACTGAACAAGACACACAAGCTGAAACGTCAAGACTGGGCCAAGAAATATCTCAAGAAAGATTTTTCTAAGGTTTTATGGACTGATGAAATGAGAGTGAGTCTTGATGGGCCAGATGGATGGGCCCGTGGCTGGATTGGTAAAGGGCAGAGAGCTCCAGTCCGACTCAGACACCAGCAAGGTGGAGGTGGAGTACTGGTTTGGGCTGGTATCATCAAAGATGAGCTTGTGGGGCGTTTTCGGGTTGAGGATGGAGTCAAGCTCAACTCCCAGTCCTACTGCCAGTTTCTGGAAGACACCTTCTTCAAGCAGTGGTACAGGAAGAAGTCTGCATCCTTCAAGAAAAACATGATTTTCATGCAGGACAATGCTACATCACACGCGTCCAAGTACTCCACAGCGTGGCTGGCAAGAAAGGGTATAAAAGAAGAAAAACTAATGACATGGCCTCCTTGTTCACCTGATCTGAACCCCATTGAGAACCTGTGGTCCATCATCAAATGTGAGATTTACAAGGAGGGAAAACAGTACACCTCTCTGAACAGTGTCTGGGAGGCTGTGGTTGCTGCTGCACATTGCAATGTTGATGGTGAACAGATCAAAACACTGACAGAATCCATGGATGGCAGGCTTTTGAGTGTCCTTGCAAAGAAAGGTGGCTATATTGGTCACTGATTTGTTTTTGTTTTGTTTTTGAATGTCAGAAATGTATATTTGTGAATGTTGAGATGTTATATTGGTTTCACTGGTAAAAATAAATAATTGAAATGGGTATATATTTTTTTTTGTTAAGTTGCCTAATAATTATGCACAGTAATAGTCACCTGCACACACAGATATCCCCCTAAAATAGCTAAAACTAAAAACAAACTAAAAACTACTTCCAAAAATATTCAGCTTTGATATTAATGAGTTTTTTGGGTTCATTGAGAACATGGTTGTTGTTCAATAATAAAATTAATCCTCAAAAATACAATTTGCCTAATAATTCTGCACTCCCTGTAGTTAGACAACTGATCACGTGTGTTCTCCAGCTTATTGTTTTCAGTTTTTAATAGGAAAGCAGAAGGGCTGGCATAGAATGCATTAAGATAAAAAAAAAAAACTTTTGCCTTTATAATTACTTTAAAGTGTATGTCAAGCCAAAATACTTTGGGGCAGATCCACAAAGATCTGCCCCGGCGCACCGTATCTGAGATACGCTACGCCGCCGTACCTTACTGCAGTTTGGTTTGAATACATAAAGATTTCGTGCCGTAAGTTACGGCGCTAGGACGTCATTGTTTTGACATGGACGTAAATTACGTCCATCCCGATTCACGGACGACTTGCGCAAACAAAATTTTTTTTTCAGATTAAACGCGGGAACGACGGCCATACTTAACATAGCAGGTTTAACTATACGCCACCAAATAGCAGGTTTAACTATACGCTGAAAAAAGCCGACTAGAGACGACGTAAAAAAATGCGACGGCCGCTCGTACATTAGTGGATCGTCGGAAATAGCTAATTTGCATACTCGACGCGGAAAACGACGTGAACGCCACCCAGCGGACGCCGAAGAATTGCATCTTAGATACAAAGGCGTACGAAAACGTACGCCTGTCGGATCTAACCCAGATGCCGTCGTATCTTGTTTTGTACGGTACATGCCGAACGCTCCTTTTTGGTAAAACAACTTTCTCAATAGTCTTGTGACGGATTGCCAAGTTCCTCTAGCTGTGCAGCCTGAGATGGTTAATTCACTGGCAACTCTAATGAGCAGTTGTATCTACACTCCATTAACTTGCACAATGGGGTAACATGACCATGGCTACATTAGAAGGCAGTAAATCAACATTGTCAGGCCTGAAAGTTAATTTATGACAAGTTAAACCCCTTCCTTACCGGGCCATTATAAAATTACACCGGCAGGAACCCTCCCTCCCTCAGGGTGGACGTCATATGATGTCTTTTCTTCCCGGCAATCTAGGGCGCGCGCAAAAAATAAAAAACGCAGAGATGATCAAATACCACCAAACGAAAGCTCTATTTGTGGGGGAAAAAAACATAAAGATTTTATTTGGGTACAGTGTTGCATGACCGCGCAATTGTCATTCAAAGTGCAACAGCGCTGAAAACTAAAAATTGGTCTGGGCAGGAAGGGGGTGAAAATGCCCAGTATTGAAGTGGTTAAAGAAAATAAAATATATATAAACTTTCTATTGCCTATAAAGGATTGTGGATCTGGTGGAGGAAGGGGGATTGTTATAAGCACAGGAGCACTTTTTGTTTATGTATTTTATTTATATATATATATAAAGGTGGAATTATTCTTTAATCCTTCAATAGGAGAACATTATAAGCCCACGATTATATTACTGAGTACCACTGTAGATAACATCAAACAGGTTGGACCTCGTGCTGAATCAGGACATTTTTTTCCATTATTCTATTTTCTTTCAAAAATTGCTAGACAAAGCATGTCATAAACTATTATCGATTTAAGCATTAGAAGAACAAAGTGACAAGCTGTAAATATGTAAAACATCAGTGCAGCATAATATCAGAAACATTATTGGTCATGTTCAGTTTCTAAAAATAAAACCATGCATTTGTACTTGCAGCAAGAAAAGGTCATCAATTATTATTGCATCAGCTATTTACATGGTTTATATAAAATAGGGGACAAAGTTCTCTGTGTAAATAAAATGACACTTTCATGTTAAAGCAGACCTTTCTTCCCCCTGTGGCTGAACCCCAACCTGATAGTTTCGTGTTTGTTGGTCGAAAATTCTTTGCCATTTGTATTCAATACAAGTTCACGGCCAACGCTCTTCAGACTAAAGTCCTACGCTTTGTCCACTGGAAATCCGATTGTGTGTACGAGCCTTTAACTAATATATATATACACAACTGGTGTTATGGCTTCCTTTACAAGCATTACTAAACCCTGGTTCACTTTGATGCGATTTGGGATGGGATTTGACATGTCAACTCGCATTCCAATTTGGAGGCAATTGCCGGCAGTGGTTCCGTCCGAATCGGTGCGACACCATGCAGATTCCCAAAAGTAGTTTCTGTACTACTTTTAGTGATATCGGGTGTGGTTTCCATTGACATCTGTACAGAAACCCGCACAGTCTCTGAAATCACCCCCGAACTTAGGACATGCGGAAATTAAATTGTGCGAGTTCATTCCCGCAGTCAGTGCGAATCTAGACTAATGCCGTGTGTGGGGGTGGCAGACTGGCGCTGGTTGTCCTTTGGCAGTCTCAGGCCTCGTACACACGACCGAACATGTCTGCTGAAACTGGTCCGTCTGTACGGCCGACTGGACCGGATTCCTGGCCTAGCGGACAGGTTTCCAGCGGACAAATGTTTCTTAGCATGCTAAGAAACATGTCCGCTGGAAGCCTGTCCGTCAGACATGTCCGATGGTCTGTACGACTCTTCGGACATGTCCGCTGGGCCGAAATCCCCTGCATGCGTCGAAGTGATTCGACGCATGCGTTGAAGCATTGAACTTCCAGGGTCGCGCACGTCGCCGCGTCATTGTCGCGGCCACGTCACCGCGTTCGCTGTCCGCGGGGATTTTGGTCTGATGGTGTGTACACACATCAGACCAAAATCAGGCAGCGGACATGTCCGATGAAAACGGTCCGGCGGACCGTTTTCATCGGACCGGTCCGACCGTGTGTACAAGGCCTCAGGCCCCGTACACACGATAGAATCCATCCGCTGAAAAATCTCAGAGGATCGGTTTCAGCGGATAGATTCTATGGTGTGTACATTCCTGCGGATATTTATCCGCGGATATTTCCGAATTCCAGCAGATAAAAATTTGTAGACATGTCTACAAATCTGTCCGCTGGAATCGGAACCAGCGGATCGATCCGGTGGTCTGTACAGACTCACCGGATCGATCCGTCAGAAGGGATCCCCCGCATGCGTCGTAATGATTCGACGCATGCGTGGAATTCCTTTTATGACAGCGTCGCGCACGTCGCCGCGTCATCATCGCGGCGACGGCGCGACACATCATCGCGAGGGGATTTCGGCGCGGATTTCGATCCGATGGTGAGTACACTCCATCGGATCCAAATCCGTGGAAATCCTCGAGAGGATTTATCCGCGGATACGGTCCGGTGGACCGTATCCGCGGATAAATCCTCTCGTGTGTACTAGGCCTCAGTGTGTTTGGTTCGGATGATCATCCATGAGAGAGATATCTCAGTACAGGAAAACAACAAGACACAGACACGTTGTAGCTGAAATCATCTCTCTAACTTTTACTGATAAGACTATGAGAGTAAATGCATTACAAAAAGGGGAGGGAACATAATACATTAATTTGGGTAGTGAACAAAGAAATATTATGTTAGCAATATGTGACTGGTTACTACAGACAGCGTGTCCACCTGCATTAATTACAAAAGGGAGAGAATGTTCTCACCATGAGATAAGGGAACATTGGCCCAGATTCAGGTACGATTTTGCCCCTTTTTTACGGAGGCACAGGCAGCGTTTTTTTGCCCTGCGCCCCCCGCAAATTATCTGCGCTGCGCGTGATTCACGGAGCAGTAGCTCCGTAAATTGCGTGTGCGCTCTTTAAAATTGCCCTGTGTAAGGGCGCCTAATGTAAATGATCCCGTAGGGGGCGGGAATCATTTAAATTAGGCGCGCTCCCACGCCGAGCGTAGAGCGCATGCTCCGTCGGGAAACTTTCCTGACGTGCATTGCGGCAAATGACGTCGCAAGGACATCATTTGCTTCCAAGTGAACGTGAATGGCGTCCAGCGCCATTCACGAATCACTTACGCAAATGACATGAAATTCAAATTTCACGACGCGGGAACGGCGTGTATACTTTAGCATTGGCTGCCCCTACTATTGGAAGGGGCAGCCTTACGCTAAAGACGCCGTACGGAAACTCCGTAACTTGCGTACGCAGGGCCCGCGCAACATTGTGAATCGGTGTTAGTATGCAATTTGCATACTATACACTGAGCACAATGGGAGCGCCCCCTAGCGGTCATCGCAAGAATGCAGCCTAAAATCTGCGTGGCATAAGAGCCTTATGCCACCCAGATTTTAGGCTGCAGTCGGCGTTACGATGTTCCTGAATCAGGAGCATTCGTAACGCCGGAGCAAGTAAGCAATTGCGCTGTGTAACCTATGGTTACGCAGGCGCAATTGCTTCATGAATCTGGGCCATTGTTAGTTTCAACAGTTACCAAGGAAATTCCCACAGTACATAACATCTGTGAGAATAAGAAGAAGAAAGATACATCTTTTTGGTAATATCTCAGAATGTTGCATGTATAATCTTCTCTCAGGGACAAAACCTTACAGAAACTATTTGTACAAGGCCATTTAGAATTCTACTAAAATGAGTGAAATAATATTCACTCTAAAAATCTCTTAACCCTTCGCAACCATATGTATAGTTAAGGAAGGGTCCTAACTATAGAACCTTAACCCCTTACACCGCGTACAGAGGATCATTTTTCAGCATGAAAAAAAACTTAGTTTTTCAGCATGTCGAAAAAAACCAAAGTTTTCCCAACTTCATCATTAAGCCTAGGTTCACACTGCTGCGAATTCAAAATCGCGGTAAAATGCGCGATTTTACCGCGATTTCGCTGCTGCGATTTTGCCGCGATTTCGGCCGCAATTTAATGTAAATCGCGGCCCGAAATCGCAAAAAGTAGTACAGGAACTACTTTTTGAAATCGCAGATGCGGCGTCGCACTGATTAGGACAGTGCCATTGCCGACAATTGCCGCCGATTTGAGATGCAATTTGACATGTCAAATCGCATCTCAAATCGTTCCAAATCGTACCCAGTGTGAACCAGGGCTTAAACGAAGTTGCCTACTACACACCATCGTTTTTACAACACGTACGACGGCACTCTAAAGGGGAAGTTCTATTCGCCTTGGGGCTGCTTTTAGCTGATTCCTTGTTAGTAAAAGACGATTTGCGCTTTTTTGTCTGTTACAGCGTGATGAATGTGCTTACTCCATTATGAATGGTAGTTTTACCAGAGCGCTCCCCTCTCATAACTTGCTTCTGAGCATGCGCTGTTTTTTTACGTCGTTTTAGCCCACACACAATCATTTTTTACAACCCGAAAAACGACATTGTTTAAAACGACGTTAAAAAATGCAGCATGTTCGATTTTTTTTTTTGTCATTTTTCAGAACCTGAAAAATGATGTGAAGCCCACACACGATCATTTTAAATAAAACAACGTTTTTTTAATGCCTAAAAAATTATCGTGTGTACGCGGCATTAAGCTTGAAAGTGAATGGGTACCTCTGCGCTACCTCAGTGATAATATTGTGATCCAAGTAGAATGTGTGCACGTGAAGATAAATAATGAAATTTCAAATAAAGCCACAATAAACATAAAATGTAAAGGCGAGTTGCTGCAACCTCCTACTGTGTTCCCACAATTATAGACAATGTAATAGTAAAAATGGCATTGTGCAGAATCTAAAATGTGGTATGTACAGAGCTTTTTTTCTCAGAAAATAGGTGCAGGAACTCAACCACGACCCGTTCAGATTTAAAAAACAGTAGAAGGGTCTTAAAGGGGCACTAAATACCAGGATTGCATTACATACAGAGTGCAGAGTTTAGGAGGGTTACACACAGAGTGCAGAGCTGTCACTTGTAAACACAGAAACCAGACTTCTGTGTTTACAAGTGATTGTGGTGAGCAGGCACCAAAGGGTCTGAGCCAAAGGTGGTGGAACTGAGTTCCCCCAAGTTCCCCCTGAAAAAAAGCCCTGGGTATGTATCATAAAGTCATATGGGTACAACCAGCTTGCCCGATTTGCTTGGGATTATCACAGGTGGCTGCTATAGCCGCTAGCGATGATCACTGTCTTCTCCCGGCATTGGCAGCTTCCCCCACCTGCTCCCACCCCCCCTGCTGGGAGAAGACTATGGCCCGGATTCACATACATCGGCGCATATTATATGCCGCCGTAGCGTATCTCCTTTACGCTACGCCGACGCAGCGCAGAGAGGACAAGCACTGATTCAATAAGCCAGTGCTGCCAAATCTGCCGCTGGGTTTCCTAGGCGTAAGCCGGCGTATGTGGAAGTGGGCGTGAGCCATGCAAATGAGGCGTGATCCAATGCAAATGATGGGCTGAGTCTCAGACAGATACGTATAATGAACGGCGCATGCGTCATCCCGTGGACGCATCCCAGTGCGCCTGCATTAGATCCACGTCGGACTACTCCCTAAGATACCGCGGATCACAGCCTACGGTCGTAGAACGAACCTCAGCCTAGTCATATTCACGTCCTATAGTAAACTACCGTAAAATAACGTCGGCTTTGTGTCCCTTGAGCAGCCATTTGCATGGATTTGCTGCTGAGTTACACCTCATTTTATGGGGCCTAACTATACGCCCGGATTGTATGCAATTTACGCGCACTGCGTCAGACGACGTACATTCGTGAATCTGCGTATCTCCCTCATTTGCATATGTGAATAGAAAATCATTGTGAGCGCCAATACGTCCAGCGTAAATATGCGCCCACTCTACACCGGCGTAGGCAAGTTACGTCGGTCGAGTTGAAGCCTAAATCTGGAGATACGGTCCGCGTAAGTGCGTTGTGATCCGGGCCTATTTCTCAGCAGGAGGGATTCCCTTGTCTACACGGTGTTTGTTGATGGGGGAAATCATGCAAATTTATTTCCAAAGGATTTGCTCCCTCTATGGCTTGCCTGAGACTATAGAGAGTAATACTGTACTTACATCTTCTGATCCCTGTACTGTAAATCCCCACTCCATCGCTGAGGTATCACCCAATATTTTTCTGTTCGGAAATTAACACTGCTGGGAGTGTCAAACCTACAGTTGATATAAAAAGTCTACACACCCCTGCTAAAATGTCAGGTTTCTGTGATGTAAAAAAAATGACACAAATCTTTCCGGAAACTTCTTCTACCTTTAATGAGATCCTATAAACTGTACAACTCAATTGAAGAACAAACTAAAATCTTTTAGGGGGGGGAGTAAAAATAAATAATTTACTATAATGTGGTTGCATAAATGTGCACACCCTCTTAGAACTTGGGATGTAAATGTGTTCAGAACTCCTGTCAGTGGAAGATTGGGAGTTGGCGCTGTCCCAATACATACCGACAGTAATATCTGCTAGGGACAGATTTATCCAACGAAAGTTTATACATAAGGCCTATTACACCCCTCAACTGCTTGCCTGGATATTCCGTACTCAATCAGACCTGTGCCCGAAATGCCAGCAGACGGTAGGAACATTTTACCATGTCATCTGGGCCTGCCCTGTCATCCAGAGCTACTGGGGTGGGGTAGTGTTGGAAATTAATGCTGCTACTAAACTTCAGGTATCACTGGACCCTAAAGTTCTCCTTTTGGGTATCACAGAATGTGTGACTCAGTCTACACATGCTAGACTGCAATTGTTTTATCTCTGTTTTTATGCCAGGAAGGCGCTGCTGCGTCAGTGGAAATTGGCGACTCCCCCTACAGTGGCTCAGTGGCTTGCGCTGGTTGACTAAGTACTGCCTCTTTGCAAACTGACGTATATGGGCCGCAAATGCCCTCAGAAGTTTGACAAAGTCTGGAAGTCGTGGGTGACAGCTATAGCGATCTCTGCATAGTGACATGACTGAAGATAGCCTTGGACTCTCTCTGATACCCTGTGGTACGATTTGATCTCCCCACCTCCTCCCACATGTTTGAGATGTTGCCTCCTCAGGCCGATATCCTCTGGTCCCATGATGCTAAAGACCATCTGCCAGTGAGCCAGGATAGACTGATGGTGCACAAGGCGCCTCATGGGCTGTAGATTCCCCCCCCCCCGATAGGATTGGTGCTTATTGCCCTGAACTATAAGTAGTAGTGTTTGCCTTACCCCCCGGCTTGCCCACCCTAGAACCCGGCAGGGTCTAACCCTCATATATACTCTGTTCTTATCCTGGTAATATTTTTGTATTGAGCTCCTTCATGTACTGAACCCATTGCTGTACCACAGTTTTGTTGTTTTATTTTCTGTATTGTTTTTTATTTCTTTTTTTTGCCTTAATAAAAAACTTTTCTGTTTAAAAAAAAAAAATGTGTTCAGAACTAAGCAATCACATTCAAACTCCATGTTAAATAGGAGTCAGTACACACCTGCCCTCATTTTAAGTGCCTCTGATTAACCCCAATTAAAGTTCAGCTGTTCTAGTAGGTCTTTCCTGACATTTTCTTAGTCACTCCTACAGTAAAAGCCATGGTCCGCGGAGAGCTTCCAAAAGCATCAGAGGGATCTAATTTTTAAAAGGTATCAGTCAAGAGAAGGGTACAAAAAATTTCAAGGCATTAGATATACTATGGAACACAGTGAAGACAGTTTATCATCAAGTGGAGAAAATATTGGCACAACAGTGACATTACCAAGACTAGATCGTCCCCCCAAAATGTATAAAAGGACGATAAGAAAACAGGTCAGGGAGGCTGCCAAGAGGCCTACAGCTACATTAAAGGAACTGCAGGTATATCTGGCAAGTACTGGCTGCTGTGTGGTACATGTGAAAACAATCACCTGTATTCTTTATATGTCTGGTCTGTTCGGTAGAGTGGCAAGATGGAAGCCTTCTTTTATGAATAAAAACATCCAAGCCAGTGCTTCACTCACTGACTTAACACCTGTCAGTACCTGCCCAATCAGTGCTGCTAGAATTATTGCTCTCACTCTATCAATCGTGGTGATACCTCACATGTGATTTAAACATTGTTTTCATATATGGGCGCTACTCACGTATGTATTCGCTCCTGCGCATGAGCTTGGCGGGACGGGACGCTTAAAAACATTAATTTTTTTACACCGTCCTTTTAAAAAAAATATATTGAATCACTTTTATTCCTATTACAAGCATAACAGGAACCTCTTAATTATCATATTTACACTAAAATGCAATAAAAAAAAAAAATTAAAAAAATGTGAATTTATTTTTTTTTAAATCATATCTCCCATTTAAGAGGAATGGAGCCCCTCACTCGCATCTAGACCACCAGGGTGAAGGATGTTATTGTCTCCGAAGCGCGGCAGGACGGGGTGCACCACTTCTAACCGCCGATAAAAGTGAGCTTGCGGCCAATCCGCCGCAGAGACCACTTTTATCTGAAAGAGGACCGCCCCGCTGAAGAAGAGGATACCGCGGGTTATGGCAGCTAGCTGCTGCGATAACAACGCTATCCCTCATCAAAGAGCCTCCATAAGTGATTAATATGTTGTTGAGAATTCTTTAGTGGCAAAGACTGCCTGAAGTCTGGAACCCATGGACATTACCAAAGACTGGGTTTCCGCCTTTCGGATGCTTTGCCAGGCTCTAACTGCAGCTGTCTTCAGTTGTTCTTTGTTTGTGGGTCTTTCTGCCATTAGTTTTGCCTTCAGCAAGTGAAATGCATGCTCAATTGGGTTGAGATCAGGTGATTGATTGATTGCAGAATATTCTACTTATTTTCCTTCAAAAGCTCCTGGGTTGCTTTTGCAGTGTGTTTTGGATCATTGTGCATCTGTACGCGCCATCCAATCAACTTTGCTGCATTTGGCTGAATCTGGGCTGACAGTATATCTCTAAACAGTGCAGAATTCATCCGGCAGCTTCTGTCACATCATTGATAAACACCAATGACCCAGTGCCACTGCAAACCATGCCATCACACTGCCTCCACTATGTTTTACAGATGACGTTGTGTGCTTTGGATCATGAGCTGTTCCAAGCCTTCGCCACACTTTTTTCTTCCTGTCATTCGGGTACAGATTAATCTTATTTTCATCCGTCCAAAGAATGCTTTTCCAGAACTGGTGTGGCTTTTTTAGATGTTTTTTGGCAAAGTCTAATCTGGCTTTTCTATTCTTTGGGCTTATGAATGGTTTCCACTTTGTGGTGTACCCTCTGTATTTGCTCTTGTGAAGTCTTCTCTTGATTGTAGACTTTGACAATAATTGTCACTTGTCTGGATGTTGTGAATGTTTTTTTTTTTTTTGTAAAGAGGATCCTGCAATCATCCACCACTATTGTCTTCTGTGGATGTCCAGGCCTTTTTATGTTGCTGAGTTTACCAGTGCGCTCTTCTTTCCTCAGAATGTACCAAACTGTTGATTTGGACACTCCTAATGTTGCCGCTATCGCTCCGATGGATTTGTTTCATTTTTGAAGCCTTACAATGGCCTGTTTCACTTGCATGGACAGCTCCTTTGAACACATGATGTAGGTTCACAGCAATAGATTCCAAATGCAAATACCACACTTAGAATCAACTCCAGACATTTTACCTGCTTAAAGGGTCACTAAAGGAATTTTTTTTATAGCTAAATAGCTTCCTTTACCTTACTGCAGTCCTGGTTTCATGTCCTGATTGCTTGTTTTTGCTCTGATGTTGCTGTAATACTACTCTGTTCTGGACACTTCCAGGTTGTCTGGCTCCATATGAAAAAAGTCATGGGAGAGTTTATTTTTGTTTTCCTAGCCATGACTCTCTATGGCACTGTCCAGCACAGAGGCATAAAATAACATGCAAAGACTAAACTACTTTCAGTTTCGTTTTTGCATCTAAGAGGCACATTATATGATTGATTTTTATCTATTTGTATTCGTTTTTAAAAGGAATCAGTTAACTATTATGTCTCTATACCCTGTAAACAGTCATTTCAGCAAAAAATATTTTTTTCCTTTAGTGATCCTTTAATTGATGAAAAAAAATTAAGGAGTAGCCCACACCTGGCAATGAAGCAGCTTTTGAGTCAAGTGTCCAATTGCTTTTGGTCTCTTAAAAAAGGGGGATGGCTATTCTTAAAGGAGTTGTAAAGTCTCAATGTTTTTCATCTTAATGCATTAAGGTGAAAAACCTTCTGTGCTGCAGCAGGGCCCCCCTTTTTCTTACCTGAACCCAATTGTTCCAGCGATGAAAACGAGCCCAGCAGCTCCAGATGCTGTCTCAGGTGCTCATTAGACATATTGATGGCAGCAGGAGCTATTGGCTCCCGCTGCTCTCAATCAAATCCAGTGACTTGAGAGCTGGGAGGCGGGGCTGAGTCATGCTTTCTGTGTCAATGGACGCAGCAGCAGGACTCGGGAGCACGCCCGCACGAATGCCACCATGGAAAGCGGCACTCCGCGGGGGCATTTGATGAAGTGGAGGAGCCAGGAGTGCCGCCGGGGCACCCCAGAAAGGAGGGTCGGGGCTGCTCTATGCAAAACACTTGCACAGAGCATATACGTATAGACATGTTTGTTATTTAAAAAATTAACCTTTACATTCACTTTAAGAGCTGTAATCGCTAAATCCTTTCTCCAATTTGGATGTACATACCCTTATATTAAACCAGAGAGTGTGCACTTTCTGCCCATATGCATTTTATAACTATAGCTTGAACATCTTTTGGTAAATACCTGAAACAAACTAAAATTGTGCCTGTGTCCAAATATTTATACACACTTTTCATGACATTCCCCTTGGGCCTTGGCCCCATGGCAGCTAAATGGGCTGCTATGGCCATAGCTATGCCCTTGACATAGTCCCTCTAGCATAGCAGTATCTTTACATGACAGTCTCTCTAATAGGACAGTCCTTCTGCTAGGTCATTCCCGTCACATGAAAGTCTTTCTATGTGTCAGTCAGTCTAGGAGAACAGTCTCTCCACATAATGGTGTCTCTCCATGACAGTGTGTAAATAAACAGACTGCCCTCATTTAGGACCTTACTTACCGCGTATAGCTATACCCTTGCTAATGAAGCAGTTAAACAAATAATGTGTGATCCTCAAGGCTTTAGTCCCAGGACTGTATAAGAAATGACTTTATATTATGCTAATACCTATGAATTTGGAAAGATCTTCTTATAAACCGATAAAATGTAATTGTAACGGTCATTGCCAAGTGAAAGTTGATACTTCATGAAGGGATATTGCTAGAGACTGACGTGCTTTAATTTCGGGAATATCAGACATACTGCACAAAAGATTGCCATGCACTCCATTCTTCACACAAGGAAATTCCATCTGCTAGCATTGTATTATCCCACATAAAAGAAACCATTCTTCTTCTTTAATTATTAAAGGTCCGAGGTCAAGTTGAATCCGTCTACACATGGTGTGAAAAACAGCAGCCAATCCATAATAGTCTGGGAGATTTTCAACTCATTAAAAATGACACAAAATACTCTTAAAGCAAATCTGTGTCTGTTTTCTATAATATAGAATGCTAAATAGAAGTGGTCTAGTCTTGGGTATATAAAGTTTAACCTCTTTAAATATAGTAAATACAAAGGGCCAGATCCACAGCCCGGCAGCACAACATAACTTTTTAGATTTAAGTTACACTGCCGCAAATTTCCTAAGTTAGGTACCGATCCACAAAACACTTACCTGGAAATTTGCGGCGGTGTAACTCAAATCCGTCCGGCGCAAGGCGGGCCAATTCAAATGGGGCGAGTCCCATTTAAATTAGGTGCGCTCCCGCACCGGACGTACTGCGCATGCTCCCGACGCTTTTTTCCCGACGTGCATTGCGCGACGTGACGTCATTTTTTGAACGGCGCGGTGCGTAGCGTATTTCCGTATTCCCGTACGGCTTACGCAAACGACGTAAAATTTAAAAATTCGACGCGGGAAGGACGGCCATACTTTACACAGCAGAACGCCTGCTGTGTAAAAGTAGGGCTGCCTCACAAAAGTGTAACTAAGCGACGGGAAACTAACGTAGCGGCGACGTAGCGAACGCGAAAAAGCTTTGAGGATCAACGTAACTCCTCATTTGCATACCTGACGCTGGATTACGACGCAAACTCCCCCCAGCGGCGGCCGCGGTACTGCATCCTAAGATCCGGCAGTGTAAAACAATTACACCTGCCGGATCTTAGGAATATCTATGCGTAACTGATTCTGTGAATCAGTCGCATAGATAGAAACAGGGATACGACGGCGTATCAGTAGATACGCCGGCGTATCCCTTTTGTGGATCTGGCCCAAAGTGTTTGTTCCGCTGAACATACAGTATAACCTTATAGCTATATATAGTGTATGTACAGTGGGTATAGACAAGAATCACCCACTTTAAAATAATCACATTTTGTTGCTTTGCAGCCTGAAATGAAGACAGACACAGTTTTTGTTTTATCCAGCTGTATTTACTAGTGCAACTTATAGCATCCAATTGAAAGATATAACACCAACGTTAAAAAAAAAAAAAAAATCAAAAACAAAATCACTGAGTTGGAAAAAGGATTACCCCTTTATGTCAGTATTTTGTTGGACCACCTTTTGCTTTAATTACAGCCTTTAGTCTGTCAGGATATGTCTCTACTAACTTTGTACATGTTGTCTTTGCAATATTTGCCCACTCTTCTTTGCAGAACTGCTCAAGTTCAGTTAAAATTGATGGTGACCATTTGTTGACTGCAGTCTTCAAGTCATTCCACAGATTTTCAATGGGATTTAAAGCTGTGGTTCACCCTCCATAACAACATTTTAGCATAAAATGAGGCATAGTAGCGCGAGCTACAGTATGCCTGTCTTTATTTTTTTAGCCCCGTACTCACTGTGCAATCGTAGAGAGAAGATTCCGACTCCCCGCGGGGAATGGGCGTTCCTATGGAGAGGGAAGGTGATTGACGGCCGGCTCTGGCTCGTCACGCTCCACGAAGACAGCCGGAACAGGTCTCGGCTCTTCACGGCGCTATACGGCGCCTGCGCACAGACTATGCGCAGGCGCCGTGAAGCGCCAAGTCCTATTTCGGCTATTTCCGGAGAAGCGTGACGTGCCAGAGCCGGCCGTCAATCACCTTCCCTCTCCATAGGAACGCCCATTCCCCGCGGGGAGTCGGAATCTTCTCTCTACGATTGCACAGTGAGTACGGGGCTAAAAAAATAAAGACAGGCATACTGTAGCTCGCGCTACTATGCCTCATTTTATGCTAGAGGAATTGTTTTTATTTTTTTTATTAATAGGGTGAACCCCCACTTTAAGTCTGGGCTCTGACTAAGCCATGCAAGGACATTCACCCTTTTCTCCTTCAGCCATTGTGTGCTCATTGGGTCATTGTCAAGTTGGAAGGTAAACCTTCTTCTCATTGATAACTTTCTGGCAGAGGGCAGCAGAGTTTCCTCAAGAATTTGATGGTATTTTGCCCCATCTATTTTTCTTCTATCTAGACAAGTGCTCCAGTCCCTGCTGCAGAGAAACACCCCCATAATAGGATATTACCACCACCCCCCCCCCCCATAACAGGATTTTTCCACCTCGATGCCTTACTGTAGGAGTGGTGTTATTTGAATGGGGAGCTGTATTGGATTTCTGCCAGACATATTGTTTGGTGTTAAGGCCAAATAATTCAATTTTAGTCTCATCTGGTCATAACACCTGGTCAGATGAGACTAAAATTTAGTGTGGACATTTTAAAGGGGGGGGGGGGTTGTTTTCTATACCCACTGTATATGTGTGTGACCACTAACATTATGACCACTAACAGGTAATATGAATACCATTAACCACCAATACAAGACAATTTTACCCCCTTCCTGCCAAGGCCAATTGTCAGCTTTCAGGGCTGTCACACTCTTTGAATGACAATTACGTAATTATACAACACTGTATCCATATGGAATTTTTATCCTTTTTTTTTCACACAAATAAAGCTTTCTTTGAGTGGTATTTAATCACTTCTGTATTTTTTGTTGCTAAATAAATGAAAAAAACCTGAACATTTTGAAAAAAACTTGGTTTTTATTTGTTTCTGTTATAACCTTTTGCAAATAAATAACTTTTCTTAATACATTTAGGCCAAAATGTATTCTGCTATATTCCTTTGGTGAAAATAACCCAAATCAGTGTATAATATTCAGTTTGTAGCAAAGTTACACAAACTATGGTATATATACCTGAAAATCTATCAATTCTGATGTATTGAAGGCCTATCTCGTTTCTTGAGGCCAAAAAAATGCCAGGGTGGTACAAATATCTCCCCAAATGACCCCTTTTTGGAAAGCCGACATTTTTTACATACTGTCACCAGTGCAGTACAGCATCATCATATAACTGGTGTGGCAGTGATGAGGGACACTGATGTAAAAGATATTACAGTATAAAAAGAAAAAAAATGTAATATTTTTTTTGTCTTTTTTATTACATTTTTTAATTTTATTTTTTGCAGTTTACATTTTTTTTAATATATTTACAGTGACCAGAGCAATACAGTGGACTCTACAGTGTACTACTCTAAGGAGGTGATCATGATTTTTTTATTGATTTTTTACACACTATGATTGCTTATAACTGTAAGTTAATTTGATGTTTACACACCTTTCATGCCCTGCAATAATCTATGGACTTTAATCAGCGCAATTTTTTCCCCAACTACTTAACAACTACAACTGTATACGGTATACTATACAGTATATACAGGGATTTTTTTTTTTTAAAGAATAGGTGCATGAATCCCCCTTCTGATGCATCTTTCGTCTCATCCCCCTACCCACCTCTGAGCACCATCCCTTGGTGGTTCCACCTCCTACCCACCTCCCAGTACCACTCCTTTTAAAGAATACAGAACCAAATATCATTTTGTGCTACTAAGGCATTTGTATGGAATTTGATAGACCTCACCCCAACAACAATAGATCCCTCCTCAGCAACAATAGTTCCCCCACACAACAATAGACCTCCCCCAACAAAAATAGATATGCCACACAACAATAGACCTCCCCAAGCAACAATAGATATCCCACACAACACTAGACCTCCCCCAGCAACAATAGATATCCCACACAACAATAGACCTCCCCAAGCAACAAAATACCAACCCACCAACAACAGACACCCAGCAGCAACAGTTTTTCCAGCAGCCATCAACAATAGAACTCTCCCTCAACATGTAACAGGTGCCGCCTGTTCTTTATAATAGCAGGCGCTTTCGGCGCCGTAATGGGTTCCATGCTGGAACGCATACAGTGCTCACGCAATGACGTCATCGCCCGACGCCACGAGTGTTCCAGCTTGGAACGTGGAAGTGCGCCACAATTCACGGCGGTCATTTGAATTACTGCGATGCACTACAGCTGTCTGGTACCTGTCTCCTGCCTATAAAGGCATTCACCTGATACACAGACAGTGTTCTTTTATTGTCAGACGTAGCTCAGCCATGCTACTGATATTATTGCCATCGCTCCCCATGCTGCAACACCGCTCCAGCCTGCAACTACTACTTTAGTGCTGTTACATCTACTGCAACAGAGAGCCATCGCTGGGGACAACCTTGAGGCCTTCCTTGCTGAACACCTTACACCACTTGCTACTACACTGAAACCTGCAAACAGATAAGTAGCTATTGTGTCACTTATAGTACCATAGGGAAATCTGCTGCTTGTGTTCCACCTAATACAATTGCTATTACTTATTTTGCCTTGTGGATATCAACATACTATTTGGGAGATATTATCGTACTAAGGACTGTTTGCTAAGGAATACCGTAAAGGGCCATCTACCTCCAAATTACCTGAGCTATATTTGCCTCTCATATGCAACTATAGTTACCTAAGCTATATTGCTTCTTATATGCAACTACTATTACCTGAGCTATATTGCCTCTCATTCGCAACTACTAGTTGTCACTACAACTCCTATTACTACGAGCTTGACATAAGTACAAATCGCTTATAGGCCTTGTCCTAAATTATTGAACATGTTTCTATGCTAAGGGTTGATGATATTTCATACCGTCTCCTTTAGTGGCCTAATACATCCCTATATGTATAAGTGATATGATGTAGAGAACCCCCAAACTCCTGTTTGTGTGGAGTGACGCCTGGGGTCCCGTACTGATAATCACTTGCATATAGCGGTGTATTGAAATCTTGATCTTTAACGAAAATAATATAATTTTAAACACTAAGCTCTGGTCGCATGTTGTAATGCGTCCATCCTTAGTAGCTCAACGCCTTTCTTTATGTGAGAGAGAGAGATGATGTAGAGATCCCCCAAACTCCTGTTTGTGTGGAGTGACACCTGGGGCCCAATACTGAGTTCTCACATAAAGAAGCGCATTGAAATCCCTGCTAACCGCAGTTGTGGTTCACTCCGTTCACCAGTGCTGTTACACAACAGTAGACCCCCCACCAGCAACAATAGACCTACCCAGCAACAATAGAACCCCACACAAAAATAGATCCCCCAGCAGCCAACATCATTAGATCCTCCAGCCATCCTTGCCATAAAATACATTCAGTGCTGGTGGTGCCGGAACTGCCTTCCCCCACGTTCCTGCTGAAAAAAACACAAAAATAAATTGGTGTAATATTTCGTTTTTTTTTTCTCTCTACGGCAGTGTCTTTTGCTAGGTGTAATTATTAAGCAGTAGTACAGAATCAGCAATGGTCCTGAGGCACTTGTGCTAGATTGGCATCACTTAAACAATCTTGCAAAATTTTTGTGTGTATGTAGAAATAATTGATATACACGGTAAACAATTTAAAGCGGAGGTCCGATTTTAAAAAAATAAATAAAAGTCAGCTGCTGACTTTTAATAAGGAGACTTACCTGTCCAGGGTTCCCTGCGATGACGGCCAGCCGAGCAAACGCTCGGTCTCGGCTGTCCCACCGCCATCCTCGGTGAAGGAATCAGGAAGTGAAGCCTTGCGGCTTCACCGCCCGATTCACTACTGTGCACGTGCGAGCCACGCGGCGCGACGTGAATGGATGATGTCTCCTGGGACACACACAGGGTCCCAGAAGACACCGCTCCCCCATTCCACAGGAGGCAGCCGAGGAGCAGAAGAAAGAAGATGGACCGCGGATCAGGAAGTGGCAGATTAGGACGATCTGCCTAGCAACAAGCACTTCAAGTATGTATAAAAAAAAAAAAATTTTTGCAGCATTTTATATTTTTTTTTTTTTCTTGGTGGAGCTCCGCTTTAAAGTCATTATCTTTATTTGGCGTTAGGCAGTACAGCAGTTTAAAAAATGTTGTTTAATAAATGTCTTGCTTATGTTTTTTTATTATGACAAATAGACAATGACAGCTAAACTGGCAATTTTCATTTGTAAAAAAAAAATCCATGCAATCCCTATAAATTCACAATCATAGTGATGACATCATCAGGAACCAATAAGAGTGATACCTGATCATGTGTATTAGACCATTACTGTCAAACCAGCATCTGGTTATGAAACATTCTAATGATTGGGAACAGGGACCAGTTTGTTTATACTATATATGCAATTGTTTTACTTTCCAAACCCTTTAATCCACATTTATAATAGTAGCATCCTCTTTAATACATCTTTTAATACAATATTTTTATTGCAGGTAGAAGTGTTGTGGTAAAGCCATATAATTGTAATAAAACAGCAGCCAGTCTACAAACGCCCGAGTGCCAAGCATTGCCACTGTATCATATTTGTATCCATCTGTCTTTTGAAGATTTAAATGCCACAAACCTAATAGAGGACTTGCAAGCTCTGGCATCACTAAATGCCAAAAAAGTGTCACATCAAGTGGTATTCTCACATTTCTTATCAGATCACCTTTGGCACTAAGTGGAAATAGGGCACCGTTTTTTTTTTAAGAATCATATTTACCTAGCTAGCTCTAAAGCCTTGTAAGCAGGCCGAACCGCTTGGTTCTCAGAGCTCTCGTGAGCAGAAAGCTGATGACTGTCAGTCACTCGTTGTCTTGCTGTGCCTCTCCCTGCGTTCATTGCAGCGCTGGGCTGTGTAGGGGGTAGGAGCGGGGCCGCTTAGGCTTCTCAGCGTATCACTGAGGGCTTAGGCCAGTGGCCGGTCAGGGGCTCTGGTGGATCCAACCAGACGGCTGCGATCTTTCTCCAGTCTGGACTGGCTTCCATGTCGTCAGCCGCTGTGGGCTTGAAAACAGGATCTCGAGAACAGGGTGCAGAACGAACTGTGCTCCTGTGATCCACAGCAGAAGTACAGCCAACAAGCTTGGCTGTACTTCTCCTTTATACCACCTCCGTCCCACCGTATAGGGAAATTATGGCTGCGGGGTGTTCCGTTGTTGTCGTATGATGGTTGTCTCACGCTGGGGGCCGAGCTTGTGCCCCTGTGTGCACACAGTGATCGGCAGTGCACTGTGCCGCTCCCATGACATGGCACATCCCCAATCTCGGTGAAGAGCCGATGATGCAGCTCTTTATCTTTGTGATCAACTGTGTCCAATGAATGAACAATGAAAATGCTGGTTATTGGCTTTTCTCTCCTCACACTGACAACCTGTGAGGCCCCGTACACACGTCCGAGGAACTCGATGTGCCAAACACATCGAGTTCCTCGTCGAGTTCAGTGACTTTCCTCATTGAACAACGAGGAAATAGAGAACATGTTCTCTATTTGGCCCGACGAGTTCCTCGACGGCTTCCTTGCTGAAAAGTGTACACACGACGAGTTTCTCGGCAGAATCCAGCTCTGATCGAGTTTCTGGCTGAATTCTGCCGAGAAACTCGGTCGTGTGTACGGGGCCTCAGATGAGGAGAGCTGATCAGCAGCATTTCCTCACAGGAGAGACCTGCACAGATAATCGGGGCACTGATTACCAGTTCCCTGATTATCAGTACAGCCCCAACAGTGCCCATCAGTGATGCCAATCAGTGATGCCAATCATACGTGCCTGCTCCTCAGTGCCGCCTATCAGTACCCCTTATCAATGCTCATTAGGGCTCATCAGGGCTGCAGATCAGTGCCCATCAGTGCTGCATATTAGTGCCTCCTCATCATTGCCACATAATCGGTGCCATCTCATTAGTGCCATCTATCAGTGCCCATCAATGCAGCCTCATCAGCGCACATCAGTGAAGGAGAAAAATTACTTAGTTTTGGGTAGAAAATGTTGGAAATAAGTAAAAAAAAAATATTTGTTTAATTTTTGGCCTTTTTTTTTTTAGCAAAAAATCCAATGATGATTGAATTCCACCAAAAAAAAGCTCTATCGGTCTCAAAAAGCGACAGAGCTGAAAGCTGAAAATTGGCCTGGGCAGGAAGGGGGTAAAGGTGCCCAGTATTAAGCAATTTCTTGCTTCTCTTTACTATACTAGTCACTGCTTACAAAAATTCTGCCAATGGTTATAAAGACAGGTTGCCCACCTCAAGGGTGGGAACATTTGTACTGAAGTGTGATCCCCAACCCTGCACTTCCCTGCTGGTCTGCACTCAGCTGTGCTTTAAAAGAAGTGTTTCTGGGCACACTTACATCATCCAGACCACAGTGATCCCTGCTTCTGTGCTCAGTGATCTATGGAGAGTTCTGTGCTCAGGCATTGTTTGTGTGCACACTGAAGAAAACTATTCCAAACCACAAAAGTACACTGTGTCTGGGAACACTGGGCTGAAAAAAAAACTGATTCCTCCACCCACACAAACAGGATAAACGGTAGAACCCCCCCCCCCCCCCCACCCCACATACACACACACTGGGACATTGTAATGTGACAGTGGCACCCATGGAGAAATACTGCTTCAGACAGCTCTGGATTGAAGATGAGTATTACAGTAAAAGCTGTATTTTTTTTTTCCATTTTTTAACTAGTCTGGGGTGCATAGTTACATTATTACATTAACACCTGGTTGAACATTTTTTTTTTTCTCCCTAAAGCCGGAGTTCAGCTTTAAGCAATAGGATGCAGACAGAATACCTAACACAGACAGACAGACAGACATAGTCCCTTAGTGTTTAATGTTAGTGGTCTACAGGGCTGGAATTTCAAAACATTGATTATGCACAGACATTGTGCTGTGCCTGCAATGTTTTATTGCTTCTTCTGGTTGCAATGAGTTTCAGTTTATTCCGCACCAACAAATGTCTTCCATGAGCACTGCCTGCCTCATATATAACAGGCAGCTAGGAATGCCAGTAATAGCAGCTTACCTAATAAACAAATGTTACACGAGTGTACCCCATGCCCCTCGAATCTCTGCAAAGGTAATCACAGATGCAGGGAGCAAATGCTGGGGACCATCTGTGATTTTTCAGCCTTCAGCCTGTGCTGCATTGGCACTCCAGAAGTGTGTATTGAGTCATTTTGGTTCACTATGCCCTTTCCGAACCAGCGACTGGGCGTTTAACCAGATACCAAATGCTTTCTTTTAGTTTCCATGTGAATAAAGGCTGAACACCGGGATAATCAAATATTATCTAAACACAAGAGTATGTGTTTTTGTACTTAAATCTCGGTATGCTTTGTGTATTTCTTCCAGAAATATGCAGTAATCCAGTCTGTGAAAGAGCTTCCTGTAATAAAGACCAGTCACTGCCACTCTCTCTCACCTTGTGCAGGGTGACTGGTCTTGTCTCCGCCCCCCCTCCTGTAGTTTTCTGCAGGCAGCCTGCTGTGGGTGGAGCCTACTGGGCCCCTCCTACAGCTCTTCTCTCTGCTCAGGCTATATACAGCACAGTAATGATATCACTGATACTTTTATAGGGTAATATCTGGGTTTTGGTGACACATTTGGTGCACACAAAGTATATATCCTTTATGGTTATTGAGAAACATATTTACCGGTTTTGTGCCCGGAGTTCAGCTTTAAGACATAGCAGGTCACTGATCTGGAATGATGCTTCTTCTCTGGTGCTTATTGGTTTCAGGTCAGTGATTCACTAGGCAGTGAAGCAAAACTGAGAAAATCAAAATGCAGAAAGCAACTAAAAGCCAGATCATGAGATTCAATATTGATATTGATGGGTACATTTAAAACAGAGTAAGAAAGGGAATACATTAAATAACATTGTAATTGTTTTGCAGTCTCATTATTGGGCATCAGTGTGCACTCATTAGTGGAAAGAAAGGCAACATAAGCCGATTGACAGAACATTGGGGTTTATTTACTAAAGCTGGGGAGTGCAAAACTAGGCTCACTTCTGTAGAGAAACCAATCAGCTATTAGCTTCCAGGTTATATTGCCAAAGCTTCATTGAACAAACTGAGGTCAGAAGCCGATTGGCTGCCATGCAGCGCTGCACCAGACTGTGAGCGATCCAGTCTTAGTAAATCTCCCCCACTGTTTCTCGTTTGATGCAGAATACACCTTTTGGTGATAAATAACTGCAGCTACAAAGTTCTATCGTCATTAGAGGGGACACCACAAAAATGGCCTGAGGACCACACAAATTGGGTGTCACTGGGTATCTTAAAGTAGAACTATAGGCAAAAAATTTTTTTTTTCATTTGGATAGAGTAACCCATGTCAGATTTTTAATTTTTTTTCACCATCTGTGTCCCATTGTAGAGATTTCCCTTCACTTCCTTTACCCTATCCAAACAGGAAATGAAGGTAAATCCCTGGAAATTAAGGAAATTCCCTGGAGATCCCTAGGTCACCAGAACTAGTGTCCCCATTGAAAGATTTCCCCTCTGTTTCTTTTACTTTCACTTTCAATGATAATGGTAAACAGAAGGAATAGGGAGAGTGAGGCCTCGTACACAGGACCGGTTTCCTCGACAGAATCCATTAAGAAACTCGGTGGCAGAGCTTTTTTTGCAGAGGAAAACGGTCGTGTGTATGCTTTTCATCGAGAAAACTGTCGAGGAACTCGACGAGGAAAAAAGAGAACAAGTTCTCTTTTTCCTCGACGGGAGTCTCAATTTCCTTGTCGGGCTGGTTTTCGACGAGAAACATGTTCGTGTGTATGCTTAGAAACCCGCGCATGCTCAGAATAAAGTATGAGACGGGAGCGCACCTTCGGTAAAAGTAGCGTTTGTAATGGAGATAGCACATTTGTCACGCTGTAACAGTCTGAAAAGTGCAAACCGTCTCTTACCAAACTTTTACTTAACACGCAGTAACATGAGATTAGCAAAAGCAGCCCCAAGGGTTGTGCCAGTGGAATCGAACTTCCCCTGCCGTCGTACATGTTGTACGTCACCACGTTTGAGAACGAGGAGATTTTGTCTTCACAGTGTGTACGCAAAGAAAGCTTGTCAAGTTTCTCGACAAGCCTAACAAGGAACTCGTCGGGGAAAACGATGTGTCTTTTCCGACTAATTCCTCGGTCGTGTCTACGAGGCCTGAGTCTCTCTAACGGGGGCACAGACAGCAATAAAAAACGGACAGGTGTTCTAATCCCTCTCCACTATATCCAAAACTAAAAGTTTTGCCTTTAGTTTTACGTTAAAGTATGTTTGGAACCACATTTTTTGAATACGGAATAGTCAGTTTTTTATTGTTTGTCCCATTGTGTTGGGGAAAGTGAGGGGGGATTTCCTTCACTTCCTGTCCCATATATATAACTGGAAGTGGGAGGAAATTTCTCTAGACATTTGTAAAAAAGGGTCCCAATGAGGCGACTTTTCTTCTATTCGTTTCAGTTACAACTCAAAATGTTGGATAGTTCCATCACTTTTAGTCCCAATGCCAAGACAAGTAGAGAAAGTGTGGACACAGCAGAATTAAAAACTTAACAGAGGTTCCAACCACTCCACACCCTATCCCAAAAAAACAAAAAAGTTTTTGCATTTTAATTTTCATTTTCTCCCTCCTCTTTTCTATTCATTACTGTAGTATTCTGAGAACACAGAGGGAGTTTTATACAGATGATTATAGCCACATATTATTTAAAGTATTTATTTTTTTAAGCCCAAGTATGAAAATGTAATATATTCCAGTTTACCAGTCCCTAGATTTTAGTGGCTGAGTTTGTTTTCTTTTCTGGTTGTTTTACCTTTATTTTCATCTAGTGATCCTGTCAGTAACACACTTCCTGTCCTAGGGTGACAATGCTTACTTATCATTCTGTGTCCCTACTGGAACAGTCTTGTCACCCTAGGAGTGCGTTAGGCCTACAGAACACTTCTCTTCCATAACATTTGGGGAGGTGTTCTGTAGTCCAGAGCTAGAAACACTGACAATCAACACAGGGAGAAAGCACATGTAGTTATCGGCTCACTAGATTTCTGTCAGTACCAACGGGTAATTTTTTGGTTGCACATATTGAACAGAAATACCAAAACACTGTTTAATATCTCTTTAGTTAAGTTGTCATCTTAATTGCCGTTACTCATACTTGTATTGCCATTGCTTCAGGGGTCATCTGACTGATCCTCTGGCATTCCCTGACACAAGGAGTTTAAGCATTTCTGTGGTGCTATTGTTCTCTGTCTTGGATGCTGATGTTAAGGACAGACATGTGTTACTAAACCCACAACAGTAAAATCAGTCTGTATCAGTGTTGCCAACCGTCCGTCCGTAAAAACGGGCACTTTTTCCAGTAAAAATAGCCAAAATCGGTTCGGCTTGGAACTGCACATGGAGATTGGAGGCAGGGGGTGATGGTGGCTGCGGTGGCACCACAGAGGGGGATGGAGGCAGGGGGCAATGGAGGCAGGGGGAGATTGGAGGCAGGGGGTGTTGGTGGCACCGCAGAGGAGGATGGTGGCACCGTGCGCAGAGGGTGGGGAATGGAGACAGGGGTTGTTGGTGGCACCACAGACAGGGATGGAGGCAGGAAACAATGGAGGCAGGGGGAGATTGGAGGCAGGGGGTGTTGGTGGCACCGCATAGGAGGATAGTGGCACCGCAGAGGGTGGGGAATGGAGACAGGGGTTGTTGGTGGCACCACAGACAGGGATGGAGGCAGGAAACAATGGAGGCAGGGGGAGATTGGAGGCAGGGGGTGTTGGTGGCACCGCATAGGAGGATAGTGGCACCGCAGAGGGTGGGGAATGGAGACAGGGGTTGTTGGTGGCACCACAGACAGGGATGGAGGCAGGGGGTGCTTGGAGGCAGGGGGCCTGGGGGAGATTGGAGGCAGGGGGAGATTGGAGGCAGAGGGAGATTGGAGGCAGGGGAGATTGTGGCACCGCAGATGGGGGTGAAGGCAGGGAGTGTTGGTGGCAGAGGGGGATGGAGGCAGGGGGTGATGTGACTAAATAATTTGCCCTTATTATATCGAAAATAACAAAAATATGTTTTTTTTACCTTAATATCTACCTTAAATCACATTGCTATTTGCCTAGAGTACTTGTTTGTAGCCTAAATACTGAAATTTGCACCTAAAAATTTAATCTAGTAACTTTTGTGAAATGCCAGTAAAAACGTGGCTGCGCCAGGAAATTTCGGGTGTCGTGCCAGTAAATTTCAATCTGGTAGGTTGGCAACACTGGTCTGTATATTGCAGTAAAGCATGCTTGTTATACTCACTGTGGAACCTAAGGGGTTAATCCTCTGCATTGTGTAAAAAGGCTGTTTTATCCTGTCTTTTCTGATCTACCCCTTCTTGCATCACCCCCAAAACATGTCCGGATAAGACAGAGTTACTGGAGTCAGGCTGCACATGCTCAGTTTGGTGTGTATTGCTAGAGAGTTTTTTTTTTTTTGGGGAGGTTCAATGTGATCAGCACAGGGCCAATCGGCATTGCCCAGAGAGAGTGCCAGGGGTCCTGCATCCTGATAGAACAGCCAGTGCAGTATAAAAACTCCTCTTACAAGCTTTAACCAGACACTGATAGAAGTCATAAGATTTCTATATACTGCTAATGAGAAAAGGTATTTAGCAGTCTATATGATTGCATTTCCATGTTCTGCGTACTGTCGGAGACCAGATATAGTGAATGCAGGGTCCTGGGTTTAGTAACACTTTAAGTACTCATAAAATACAGTATGCAGTGTCTGAAGTATATTTAGAAGAAGGTAAATCAACAGCAGGTAAAGTGTAGCACTACTCTTAAATGTACATGTACAATAAATGGTGCATTCAGCACATTAAATAAATATCCCCCCAAATAGAAGTCCATAGTTCAGTAGTGACTCTGAACACCATTGCAAGAAATCGTAACAACTTCCAAATCTTCTGTATCCCAACTCGGTTTCATGGGCGTCCGCTGAAATTCGGCAGCGGCAATACACAGTCGCATTTAACCCTTTCTTCGACCGCTAGGGGGGGTTAAAAACGCGCCCCCCCCCACGTTAAAATTTAAAAACACCCGACTGTGCCCCCTGCATCTTTTTCAATATCTCTTTGTCACTACTGTGTACCCCTCTCCACAACTGCACCTCTGGACTCCTTTACATTACACAGCACCCCACAGCTCTGGACTCCTTTACATTACACAGCACCCCACAGCTCTGGACCCCTTTACATTACACAACCCCCTGCAACTCTGGACTCCTTTACATTACACAACCCCCTGCACCTCTGGACTCCTTTACATTACACAACACCCTGCACCTCTGGAAGCCTTTACATTACACAGCATCCTGAAGCCTTTGGGTTCACACTGGTGTCCTGGAGTTTGTCGCAGTGTACAGTGGGGATCGAAAGTTTGGGCACCCCAGGTAAAAATTTGTATTAATGTGCATAACGAAGCCAAAGAAATATGGAAAAATTTCCAAAAGGCATCAAATTACATATTTAGACATTCTTATAATATGTCAAAAAAAGTTAGAATATATTTCCATCATTTACACTTTCAAAATTACAGAAAACAAAAAAAATGGCGTCTGCAAAAGTTTGGGCACCCTGCAGAGTTAATATCTTGTACTGCCCCCTTTGGCAAGTATCACAGCTTGTAAATGCTTTTTGTAGCCAGCCAAGAGTCTTTCAATTCTTGTTTGAGGTATCTTTGCCCATTCTTCCTTACAAAAGTCTTCCAGTTCTTTGAGATTTCTGGGCTGTCTGTCACGCACTGCTCTTTTAAGGTCTATCCATAGATTTTCAATTATGTTGAGGTCAGGAGATTGTGAAGGCCATGGCAAAACCTTCAGTTTACGCCTCTTGAAGTAATCCCCTGTGGATTTTGAGGTGTGTTTAGGATCATTATCAATTTGTAGAAGCCATCCTCTCTTTAACTTCAGCTTTTTCACAGATGGCATCAAGTTACCATCCAAAATTTGCTGAAATTTTATTGAATCCATTTTCCTTCTACTCGTGAAATGTTCCCTGTGCCACTGGCTGCAATACAACCCCAAAGCATGAATGATCCATCCTCATGCTTAACAGTTGGACAGAGGTTCTTTTCATAAAATTCTGTGCCCTTTCTTCTCCAAACGTACCTTTGCGCATTCCCGGCCAAAAAGTTATATTTTAACCTCATCAGTCCACAGAACTTGTTTCCAAAATGCATCAGGCTTGTCTATATGTTCATTTGCAAAGTTCAAACGCTGATTTTTATGGTGAGGACGTAGAAGAGGTTTTCTTCTGATGACTCTTCCATGAAGACTATATTTGTACAAACATCTCTTTATAGTGGAATAGTGTACCACAACTCCAGTGTCTGCCAGATCTTTCTGGAGGGATCGTGCAGTCAAACGTGGGTTTTGAATTGCTTTTCTCACAATCCTGCGAGCTGTTCTGTCTGATATTTTTCTTGGTCTTCCAGATCTTGCATTAACTTCCACTGTTCCTGATGACTGCCATTTCTTAATTACATTTCCGAACAGAGGATATTGACATCTGAAAACGCTTTGCTATCTTCTTATAGCCTTCTCCAGCTTTGTGAGCGTCAACTATTTTCAGTTTCAGTTTTCTAGACAACTGCTTAGAAGAACCCATGGTACTGATTGTTGGGGCAAGGTCAGCTGAGTCTGGGCATTTAAAACCTTTGAGATTGACATCACTTGGTCTTCCCAGACGATGATTGAGAACAATCCATGACACTGGCAGGTCTAAGCTTTGCAAAGGGGGTAGTGCATGCTATAAATTCTGCAGGGTGCCCAAACTTTTGTAGACGCCATTTTTTGGTTTTCTGTAATTTTGAAAGTGTAAATGATGGAAATAAAATCAAACTTTTTTTGACATATAAGAATGTCTAATCTGTAATTTGATGCCTTTTGGAGATTTTTTTGTTCGTCAATGCTCGGATAGACTATCCGAGGTTTGCCGAGGTGTCCTCTGGCCTTTACGGCCATTTCCGAGGCTCTCTGGCACCCCCCTACCTCTAGCCGCATGCGGTATTGCATGCCATTGAAGTTAATGCGGAAACAAATTATTTTAGTTTCCATTGACTTCTATGGGGATGATATGCAAGTTCTTTGGATTACGAGCATTCTCCTGGAACGAATTATGCTCGTATTCCGAGGTTCCACTGTATATGTATATAAAAAATAAGGTAACAAATATTGCTCACAATATTGTTTAAAAAACATAACAAATAAAAACACTCACAAGGATACAATCGCTCTTAATAATAACACTTTTCAGTGTGTACAATCGGTCTGCATGCACTGGTCTATTACCGCTCAGCAGTTCTGAGATTGGCAGCGTGATGACATCATTGCCATGCGGCTCTGCCTCCTATATGCATTACATCCAGTGGGCAGGACTTCAGTTGCCTACTTTTTGAAAACAGAAATCTGTGTAAGCTCCACATGTGCTGTGGAGATTCCATGATTGAAGGATTTTAAATCCAATGAATAAAAGGGCAGGGCCAGGGACAGTAAGGCTGGTGAGGAAAGGACTAGATCATGGACTTACTCCAGTCAAGAAATGAGACAGGCGCTCTAATGCACGCTGTGAGAAGTTTACAGCATGCAATGAGAGAAGTTTGTACAACTCTTTGAAATGGAAGGTAAGGCTGGAGTTCAGCTCTAAGAAATGTCTCATGTTCCTACCAACCAGGTAGGTGAGTGGTGCTGGCACAGGCTCTGGGAACTTTGGGGTGGCAGGTATCTGCCTAGCCCCATAGACATTAAATTCTCACTGAAAACAGCCAAATTGGATGTCTGTGGGTTGTGTCTGTGTCCATGGGCTGCTTAAAGCGTATGGGTAGTATTCTTTGACAGTTGACATACAAATTTACTTGTGGAAGCTTCAGGGGATGTTGAGAGAGGGAGGAATTGGCACCTTTTTATTTATCAAGATGTTGAAAAGGCATTGCGTTTATCAGTGTGAAATAGGTACAGACATAAATGTATAATGAAGCTGATGTTTTGGTTGTAGAAAAACAAATTAAGCATTGTCTGTCTTCCTACAGCACAGCCAAGTACAGCGTGGTGACGTTCCTACCTCGTTTCCTCTACGAGCAGATCAGAAAAGCTGCCAATGCTTTCTTCCTCTTCATTGCCTTATTACAGGTAAAAACTCTCATTCACATGTGACATAACAAATTTGTTTTCAGTTTACAATGGCCATACACAGTCCTTATATAGAGCAAAAAGTCCAATCACTCCAGCAGCGCTTCACCAAAGAAATTCAACAGAGGAGCCTCCACCTCTAAGGCCTCGTACACACGACCGAGTTTCTCGGCAAAAACCAGCAAGAAACTTGCTGGGAGATATTTTTTTGCCGAGGAAACCGGTCGTGTGTACATTTTCGTCGAGGAAACTGTCGAGAAACTCGACGAGCTTAAAACAGAGCATGTTCTCTATTACCTCGACGGGAATGGAGAAAATTGGCTTGTCTAATTCCTCGACAGCCTAACAAGGAACTTGACGAGGAAAACTATGTGTTTCGCCCGTCGAGTTTCTCGGTCGTGTGTACAAGGCTTCAGTGTTAGTAGTGCATTGTAAAGATAAGAGCAGCCAAATCCTATCCATTGGTACTAGGTAGTCTGTAGATGTTAGCTTGTAATAGCTACTTTAACACACCACCGGTGAAAGAAATTGTCTCACTCCCCTTATGCCACCTCACTCACTGCTATTTATTACCTCTCATCTCTGATCAGCAAACATGCTTAGGCCCCTTTCACACAGGCTTTTAGATCAGGTCCGTCTGTCAGTTTTTCAGGCGGACCTGATTGGAGCCTCCTATAGAGCGGCGGATGTCAACAGTGACATATCCACTGACACCCGCTGCTATCCATTCCGATTCTGTCCGTTAAATCTAGATGGCTGAAGGCCCTATTTTCCATCCGTCTGGCGTATCGAATGAAAACGGACAGGTGGTCCGTTCTCATCTGATCTTCCCATAGAGGAGAGTGGGGCTCTGACAGGTCTGTCTCTACACATTGAGCGGAGATGGACCTGTCTGCCTGCTCAGCGGGGATCAGTGGGGTCCCGCCAGGTGGACCGCCATTGTAAAAGGACCCTTAATGATCCACAGCAAACAACAATTCAATTGTGTTCAGGGTTCGCTAAAAATGCAAGAATAAAGGACACATACAATCCCCATAGCGTAATTCCGTTTCACATACTTTATTAAAATGATTGAAACTATTAAAATTACACTCACAGCGTATATATTGTAAACATGCCCATCAATAATAAGACAGAGACAGGCTGTTTGTATCACTGCTCTCTCAGTTCAACATCACATCCGGCTGTCGCTCTGACGTCGCTTCCTGTCACCGTATAGTCACCCCTTGATGTTTCATCATTCTGACTTCCTCTGAAGACGTCTGACGTTAAATCCTTGTTAAGCCTGGGTTCACGCATATTGCTGTGCAATATGATGTCTGTGCAATACGAGTTCAGCCATACAGTTTGTATGACTGAACTCGTATTGGATTTGCACAAAAAAGGTGCAGGGACTTTTTTTCCTGCACTGGAATCGGATTGCATGGGTGTTCACATCCATGCAATCAGATCCCTGTCCGAATCCAAAGTTCGCACTGCGATCTGTGAACTGATCTGGGGGCCATTAACTTTGTATTGACACCCGCAGCGGTTTGCAGAGGGCAGTGTGAACTGCCTGTGGGAGAGATACAGGAACACGCTTTAGAATCGTGCTGGTCCCTGCATTGCAAGAGTGTGAACCCAGGCTAAATGTTATTCTGATGTCTATACTGCCCAGAAAAAAAAAGGTATAGTAGAAAAAACAGAGCTGCATTAATTAGTGTCTGTTATATCTGCCTGGAGTTCAGCTTTAAATAATGGTATTGTTTATCACCACGTGTAAAGTCAAACACATTTTTAGGAATTTTTGGGATAGAGCAGGAAATATTAGAATCCCTGTCAGGTGTTTTTTTTCTATCTGGGTCCTATGCAGGGGATTTCCCTTCACTTTCTGTTCCAGTTGTTGATAGAACAAGTGTCCTTTTTGGAAGATTTCCCTTCACCTCCTGGCCTGGTTTCATCAGTAAAGTTTTGTATTCTCCCCAACAGGGACACAGATAGCAATAACAACTCATATTCAGCACCTTGTCCCCCTCTACCATCCAAAGTTAGTATAACAGAGTGCTCAGCCCATGGTGGCACCATATAAATCCAAATTAAAGATCTAGTCAGAAATAACAACCTATATTCAGCAACTTGTCCCCCTCTACCACCCAAAGTCAGTATAACAGGGTGCCCAGCCGATGGTGGCACCATATAAATCCAAACTAAAGATATAGTCAGAACTCCTTATGCTATGCATTAAAAGCAGATGCTTAAAGCGGGGGTTCACCCAAAAATACATTTTTAACATTACATTCAGCCGAGTTGTCCTAATGACAATCGGCTGTTTTTTTTTCCCTGTACATACCGTATTTTCACCGCCGCTTCCGGGTATGTCTTCTGCGGGACTGGGCGTTCCTAATTGATTGACAGGCTTCCGACCGTCGCATACAGCGCGTCACGAGTTGCCGAAAGAAGCCGAACGTTGGTGCGGCTCTATACGGCGCCTGCGCACCGACGTTCGGCTTCTTTTGGCAACTCGTGACGCGCAGTATGCGACGGTCGGAAGCCTGTCAATCAATTAAGAACGCCCAGTCTCGCAGAAGACATACCCGGAAGCGGCGGTGAAAATACGGTATGTACGAAAAAAAACAAAAAAAAAAACAGCCGATTGTCATTAGGACAACTCGGCTGAATGTAATGTTAAAAATGTATTTTTTGGGTGAACCTCCGCTTTAAGCTTGCAAATTTATGTGGAGGCCACACTGGCTTGTCAAGGCCCCCCCCCCAAAATAATAAAACATTGACCCTGGGACCCACACAGCAATAATTAGATTAAGAACGTTTTTATTAATATCAACCTGACAGGTTCTAACCCTACTGTATCCAAAACATAAAGTAAAGATGTTGGCTTTGGATAGAGGATAACTGGAAACCTGTGAATTAAGGGAAAACACAACCAACTATGCTGTAGTCCTTTTCCAATAGTTTTATTTCAAGGACAGTACAAGCCTCCAACATTTGCTTATAAAACAATCAGTATTCAATCAGTATTCCAAAGACATTTACCAGAATGCTATGCAATTATGTACTGTATTTGCTGGCGTATAAGGGCTCTTTCACACGTCCGTTCAGTTTTTCAGATCAGTTTTTTTTTCATCAGTTGATCAGTTTTTCCATCAGTTTTTCCATCAGTTTTTCCATCAGTTTTTGCATCAGTTTTTGCATCAGTTTTTCCATCCGTTTTTTTTTTTTTTTTTTGGGCTTTTTACATAGAAAAACGGATGTTAGCGGAACGGATGATAAACAGATCATCCGTTAACGTCCGTTTTTCGTCCGTTACGTTTTCTAGACGGAAGAAAAATAGGGTTTTCTTCCGTCCAAAAAAACGGAACTTAACGCAGACGGATGCTAACGGACGTTAGCGGATGCTCATCCGCTAACGGACGCTAGCCCATAGGGAATCATTGCGGTCCGTTAACGGACGTCCAAAAAACGGACGAACGGAACGGACGTGTGAAAGAGCCCTTAGACTACCTTTTACACTCCGCTACATACAGTATATACCGGTTAGCCAATCCCGGTGAGCGCTGTATTCAAAGGAATACAGAGCCTGCTCGGATTGAAGTAACAACCTCTGCCAATCTGAGCAGGCTACATACAGAAGCCTGCTCGGATTGGCTTTGAGAGTCAAAGAGGCGTGGGCTGATGATGTTACAGCCCCTGCCAATCCAAGCAGGCTTTGTATTCATTAATAGAATACATCACTCGCTGTGATTGGCTCCAGCTCCAGCAAGAAGGAAGAAGAATATGGCTCCAGAAGGAAGAAATATGAAGCGTCAGAAGCCTCGGAAGGGGGCTGTCTTATACGGTGAGTACAGGCAAAAAATCTTAAACTGTCAAATTAGGGGGTCGTCTTATACGCCCGGTCACCTTATACACCTGCAAATACGGTAGACCTTTCAAGGTAGGGATACATTTCTGTGGGCTAAAGAATAGTATTTCACCCTGATTAGAATAGTTCCACCCTGATCGATGTCAGAATACGGAGCATCACCTCTTATGCCCCATACACATGTGCGGGATTTCCGACAGGAAAAGTTCCCATCGGAAATCCAGAGGGGAAAGCCGAGAACCTGCTTGGTCAGTCTTTCCCCCTACACACGGCCGGTTGTCCCGGCCATGTGTATGCTCCATCGCAGTTTTTCCCATAGGAAAACTGCCAAAAAACGCCGGGTAAAAGTCCGCCGGTTTTCCCAGTGGGAAAAAAGAGAACTGGTTCTCTATTTTTGTCCGGTGGTTTTTGGGCAGTTTTCCCGTCGGAAAAACTGCAAGGAGCATACACACGGTCGGGATTTCCAGCCAAAAGCTCTCCTCACAGTTTTCCCGTCTGGAACTGATCGCTATAGATATTCTTTCACTTTGGTAGACCTTGTTCTGATAACCTCCATTTTCATCATCTTGTCCCCACTTTGCAAATTTACCACTTGCAAGTTTGATTCTAAGGTCAAATAATCACCGGAGTTTGCGTTTGCTGCCTTGTTTACTCCATAATCTAGCAGTCTTGGTCAAACAGCCCCTTCGCTTTCTCCAAACTACAATTCTGTGTAAGGATGCTCATGATGAGAGATGTGTCCATTACTCATATATGCCAATATAGTTTTGTATAGGCAAATTAGCCTAAAGTTTTATTATCTTTATTTTGGTTCACAAGATTTTCAGTGAGATGCAATTCTAGTGCACACCTCTATTAAATGCAGACTGAAATTTCATGTGTCTTGCATACATGCAAATTCTACTTACAAATCTCAGTATATATTTGCTCATTGCAAATTTGTGTCTAAAGAACACATATAACTTTATTTTGTACACTTTTAAAGCATATCATTTTCATTAGACATGAGAGCGCTAAGCAAGACTTGACAAATGATGTTGAGATAAAAAAGTAATTTTCAAGCTGACAAACCCTTCAGCCATGCAAAAGAAATAGGCCTGTTTTATCAAGTGCCTTGTAGTCTATTAAGCTCTATTTTCACAGCCACTATATGGGCTATTACTCGAAGGGTTTGACCATGCAGAGAGTGTGTTTTGATTCGATCCGTTCTAATAAACTAGTAAAGAATAGGGAAGACTTTTCAAGGTGAAGTCCAGACAGGTGGCAGCCACTGAACCAGATATGAATTGTGATTGTCTAGGCCAGGGCTAGACAAACGATGGCCCTCCAGCTGTTGCGGAACTATAAGTCCCATCATGCCTCTGCCTCTGGGAGTAATTGTCGGTCTTCCCATCATGCCTGTGTCTCTGGGAGTCATGCTTGTAACTGTCAGTCTTGCAATTCCTCATAAGACATGTAATTCCATAACAGCTGGAGGGTCACAGTTGCCCACCCCTGGACTCTAAGCCAATGTAATAGTGCTGTCTTCATGACTACAAATCCTTTGTCTATTTTCAGCATTTGGTACAAAATAAGTACTAGTATAATAACTTTAATGCAAACTTAAAGCCACTCCCACCCATACAGCATTCTGGACATCACCCAGCAAACATGATGCAGTATCCAGCATGGCATACAGGTTTCAAATTCCCCATGTGAACAGATTAGTTGGCTGCCATACTTTCAGGGGGTATTTTGACATACCTTGGGGTGATGCCTTGCCACCCATAAGTTTGAAATAATTGCCTTAATTTACTGTGTTTCACCCTTCCCCTAATGAAGTGGAATTTTATCAAAAAAGAGCATTAAGATTTGTTTGTATAAAGATTATTTCGACTTGCATTGGATGTGGTGGTTCTTTTATATGAATTATTTTAATATTTGTAAAACTTTAGCAATGGTAAAATGTCATACATGTTATTTTTTAGTATTAAAACACTGGCATATCAATAAATTCAACAAAATCCAACAAAATCATAAAAGGATCAAAATGATTGTCTCCCAAAATACTATTATTGTTTTGAACCTTTTAGAAATCATAATTTTTATAAATGCGCTGTAGTACCTATAATCCTTGGGTAAAGTGACTTGGCTGCCATTTCTTGTGCTCACTCCTGGTCAGCAATGACTCCGATATGAGGGCATTAAGGAATTGGCCAATAAGTACACTGCAAGTGCTCTTGGAAGTGCAGTTGCTCTAGATCTGAGGGGAAGCTCTGCTGACTTCTATTGTCCAATCATGTGGATCATGGATTCTTTGCTAGGGTTTTTGACATCAGCATAGAGCTGGCCGGGGATCACCCCCTGCTCCATTTCATCTAATGTTTAAAGCAAAGGTTCTGGTTCCACTATAGTTCCACGTTAAGTGGCTATAAAGTAGTTTTTGAGTTTGATTCCTGTTTGTTGATGTCTAAAGAAATACATTTTTTTTTTTTTATAGCAAATTCCAGATGTGTCTCCAACAGGAAGATACACTACTTTGGTGCCCTTAATCTTCATTCTTACTGTGGCTGGTATCAAGGAAATTATAGAAGACTATGTAAGTTGTGTCAAATTTATTTTCCCTTCTTCCATAATTCTCACAATTCACATTATGAAACATGCATTCAATGGAGACCTTGAAAAGTTTGAGATGTCTCTGTAAAGTTTTCTTAGAACTTTGGCTCTATTCTACTTTTCACATACTGTACATGGTTTGAAACAAAAAATGTTAACTGGATGGTTCTTTATGTTTTTGGTGGATTTAAAATATGTTATTCTCATAGGAACGTGCAGTGCTTCTAGTGGTATCTCTTGTATAATTAGTGCATGATTTCTTTCATCCATTGAGTTATAAGTGTACTCAGTGATAGATTATACAATATCACAGTAGTTGTAACAGTCGTGATACAATATTAGGTGTGATAGTTGGTAATGTAATATATTATAAAGAGTAACATTAGTCAGTATGACAGTTGGTGGGAGTATTCTGAACAGTGATGGTCACTATGGGATAGTGTGTGCTGAGGATAGAATATGACATAGGAAAGGTTAGAATGGGTAGGAAGGATAAAGTAGGATAGGTTAGAAAGAATAGGGTAAGATGTGGATTGAAAGGGTAGGATAGGATAAGAAGGATAGGATAGATAGAATGATTGCAAATTAATAAATTACTGTAAGGCCCCGTACACACGAGGGGATCTCCGCTGGAAACGGTCCGCCGGACCGTTTCCAGCGGAGATTCCTCCTCCGGATTTGGATCCGATGGCTTGTACTCACCATCGGATCAAAATCCGCGCGGAATTCATCCGCGGTGACGTGTCGCGCCGTCGCCACGATGATGACGCGGCAACGTGCGCGACGCTGGAATGTAAGTACTTCCACGCATGCGTCGAATCATTACGACGCATGCGAGGGAGGGGAGCGGACGGATTGATCCGGTTAGTCTGTACAGACCACCGGATCAATCCGCTGGACCCGATTCAAGCGGATAAATTTCTTAGCTTGCTAAGAAATTTATATCCGCTTGAAATCGATCCGGCCGAGAAATCTCCGCAGATAAATATCCGCTAGGCCGTACAGACGACCGGATTTGTCCGCTGGAACTGATCCGCGGATCAATCCCAGCAGATAGATCCGGTCGTCTGTACGAGGCCTAACTCTTATTATACAATCAATTTAGGTCACTTCTATAGGTTTACATTGATCCACCGTTTCTGATTGTTTGAGCTTGGAACATTAGAAGATGACTCTGAACCCTCTGTTCTAATTGGAAAATAATAAAGCATTGTTCCAAAAAAGACAGCTGTAACCTTCAATTTATGCTCTTACTTGGTGGTCATGTAATCATGAACGCTGTTTTTGAGTATAGGGGAACATCGCTGCACAGTGTGGGCAGGGGCATGAATTATGAGGTGGGTTGTCAATCAAGGCATGGTACACTAAGCGTGGGGAGGGTAAACCACACTGATCATGAAGCTACAGGACACCATGCGCCGGCATGGTGCCCTGTGATTTAGATAAGATGCTGTGGGACGCACTTGACCAGGAAATGTTTCCACTCTTAGGCCGCGTACACACGATCAGTCTAAACCGATGAAAACGGACTGAAGGACCGTTTCATCGGTCCAAACCGACCGTGTGTGGGCCCCATCGGTCAGTTATCCTTCGGTCCAAAAATTTAGAACTTGCTTTAAAATTCAACCGATGGACGCCTAACCGATAGGTCAAAACCGATGGTTAGTATGCAAAAGCATCGGTTAAAAACCCGCGCATGCTCAGAATCAAGTCAACACATGCTTGGAAGCATTGAACTTAATTTTTCTCTGCACGTCGTTGTGTTTTACGTCACCGCGTTGGACTCTATCATTTTTTTAACTGATGGTGTGTAGGCACATCAGACCATCAGTCAGCTCCATCGGTTAACCGATGAGAACGGTCCTTCGGACCGTTCTCATCGGATGGACTGATCGTGTGTACAGGGCTTTAGGAAAAGAAAACACCTGTACAAAATTGTTACACATTTCCTAGCACTTAAGAATATCCTCAGTGCTCAGTGTAAGTCCCCTCATTTCCCCTGTTCAACCAAAATATCACTGGATGCATGATTAGCAATAATCAGATTGTATATTGCTAGCTTTACAGTAGAAAATAAATATTAAGTAATAGATTATACTTTTTTTTAAGGTTTCTGTTAAAGCTGAACTCCAGATAGGTATAAAAAACATCACATAATGCAAATATGTATTCATTAAAACTCATTAAAGTGTACCTGAACTGTGCCTTGTTCTGCATTGTCTCTATGAGGCAGCCAACTTGGTAGAGGAGCAGGGCTTTGTGTCTCCTATGTAGGGTGTTGTCTCTTGTCTCGCCCCCTGTAGTTGGTGGACCTGTTGGGTCCCTCCCACAGCTGTGCTCTTTGCACTGGCTATGTACAGCATATTGACAATGTCACTGCTACTTTCACATGGTAATATCTGGGTTATCAAACGAATTTGGACACAAAATGTTTTTATATCCTTTGTGGCTCTCGGTGAGTATATTTTAATTATATTGTTGTGCTTGTCTATTTGACTCACAAGGAATAGATTTAAATGTATATTGTGCCTTGTATTCTGCTTTAAAACAAAAGCTTTCAAATTTACATGAGTGCTGAAAAGTGGAAGTACTGCGCTACCCTACCTAGTTGATATGTATAAATGTGCTACTAATGCATATGTATATACAATACAACATGTGTATCAATGAATTAATAAGTGCAATATATCCATACATAAAGTGCTATACAGTACATGAAAGAAGTGTAAAGTAAACAAAAGAAATATTCAACATTATCAAGAGGCGCCTCCTGATGCTTCCTGATGAAGTCTTGATGACGGAACGCATAGGGACGGTCCCTTTAGGTCACACAGCACGTCACTTCCATCCAATGGAATGCTGGCTCTAGTCTAGGGGATCGTGGAGCAGCGGCATCCTTTCAAACACAAATCGGCAGATCATTCCTGGTGTCGGGGCAAGGCACCCTATTTGTGAGTGTATACCCTTTGCTAATTTTTAATCCACATTTTAATAAAAAAATATGCACTATGATATTCCCTGTGATTTTATTCTTCTTTTTTTTTTTTTTTTAACAGGTACGTTTTTATTTATCAAAATGCACAACAATAAGAACACAGTACATAATACCATGGTACATAACTCAGGACACCAGTGTTGTTCATCTTCCTTTAAAAAAAGTAACTAGTTACAATTACAAGTTACTTGCCCAAAAAAGTAATTGAGTTAGTGACTCAGTTACTTTATTAGCAAAGTAACTAGTTACTCGGAAAAGTAACTGAGATTTTTTTTTATATTCTACAATGCAATTACGTTCTATAACATCTTTAATATCAAAGATGTTTATATTAACTGATTGAAGAATAAAAACACTATATACAGTATTTTAGAACATTTCGCACTGTGTACAATTATTAATATCATCATCACACTCCACCTGCCCAGCAAGGTTCTATTGATGTTGCAAAGCAGCAAAATGTTACAGAATGCTCATTAAATGTGTACAAAGCGCATAGCACTATAGTTAAATGTGTGTGCGTGTGCGCCTGTGTGTTTTGGAAAGCATGAGAATGAGCCCTTTAAGTAAATATAAGTGGTAAAGGTGTGGGATCTGATGTTCAATCCATTCCAGGGGAGTGTTCTGGATTAGTCACATGTACTCTGCATAGTAGATCTCATATCTTCATATAACTGTATCAATAGCAGAACAAGCCTTGGACACATAGAATCATCTGCATTGGCCAGAAGTAAATAGACATTTCAGGTGCATTTCAAATGATGGAAATGTCAGAGAGGATGAGATTTGCTTTCTTCCCTCATCTTTACCAATAAACAGAGCTCCTTGGGGACAGAGAAGTACATTGTGCAATGGTTATACTCACGGTCACTGAGCTGTCAGCTCTTCTATTTCTCTTTGTCACATTTGGTAGCGATGTTGTTGTGCTCCCTGCTGTGCTGTAGCCTGTCGGTGACTCGGCGCCCGCGGGCGGGCAGTTCGGCCTCCTCCTGGCAGCTCTGGACTGTGCGGGAGGGAGGAGGAGGGTAGAGGGAGCCGGCGGCCATCCATTATTAAAAAAGCGCGCCTCCTGTCCTGAGTGTTCCGTGATTGGCGGAACACTAATTTTCCCAGCAGAGCCTCTGTTTAGTGTTCAGCCTATCACGGATGCCTTCTCATCCTCAGCCTCGGGCTCGGATGAGAGGACATCCGTGATAGGCCGGACACGAAACAGAGGCTCTGCTGGGAAAATTAGTGTTCCACCAATCACGGAACACACAGGAGGCGCGCTCTTTTTAATAATAGATGGCCGACGGGCGATGGCTGCAGTGCTGACACAGGTAAGAGTAATTGCGGTAATGCCGCCCAGTAATGGGAACGGCGTTGCCGCGAGGGAAAAAGTAATCTGATAGATTACTCGTTACCCTCAGGAGGCCCATCGTTACCTAACGGCGTTTATTTAAACGCTGTTAGTTACAACACTGCAGGACACACAGGTGTAAGCATACAAACAGGCAATTGATTCATACATAAGAAAATGTTAAGGTTGCTAGTCCAGGGAACATCACTCCAGGTAATTACAGTATGAGTACTCAAGCACATCAGAAGCAGGTATTCAGCAGGGGGGGGGGTCCTCCAGATGGAGAAGGGAAACCACAGGGTAAGAGGCACGGGGAGGGCCCCCGGGGGGGGGGAGAGTCAGAGACATCCCCAAGGGACAGAAGAGGGAGGGTCGGAACTCAAGAATTCATTTTACCCTACAAAGTGATTTTTTTTCTTCCTTTGAGCTCGATCCATTGATGCGATTCCATATCCATGGGCACCACAACATCACCCAGAAGCCTTTTTAGACATGCCTAGGTAGACATATAGTGGGTTCCTATCTGCGGGTGAGTGCACACTCTGGTGGGAATGGGCACAGGGAATTGCAGTGATTATTTGCATGGTTCTGGAGCACTTGTGTATGAAATTTATTTTGAGGATCTATTTTCACATCCTTTATTGGGAACATACTTGGACTCACTTTATGGACTTTTTTATTTATTTGTTGAATTTTTCTGTTGATGACTTTACACTTCTTTTATGCATAAGCACTTTTCATGCACTGTATAACACTTTATGTATGGATATATTGCACTTATTAATTAATTAATGCACACATTGTATTGTATTTGCATACGCATAAGTAGCACTTTTACATATACCAAGGGTCCTCAAACTACGGCCCGCCAGTGTGATTTACCCGGCCTGCGGACTGCCCCTTTAATATTGCAGCAATCCCCCTCCCCTCTGCTACCTTTTTATCACACAAGATGAGAAACACGACATGTCCGGACAAAAGGCAGGTCTTTTGATTTAAGCAGCGGGGTAGTTTCAGCAATCAAACACCTGCCTTTCATTAGCAAAGTCTCACCCTTTGTCTGGACCTGCCATGCTTTGCGTCTTGTGTGATTGAGGTAGCAGAGAGGCAGAGTGCTGGGATGTTATAGAAAGAGCGGCAGTGTAATATCGATGGGGGGATCTGTGATAGGGGGGGAGAGCTGTGATGAGGGAGATCTGTGATAGGGGGGTCTGTTATGGGGGGCTATGTGAGGAGAGGAGTTTGTGTTAGGTGGGCTTTGTGATGGGGGGAGTCTGTGATGAGGGGATCTACTATGGGGGAACTGATATGAGGGCTTTTTGATGGGGGGAATCTGTGATGGAGAGGAGTCTGTAATGGGGGATATGTTATGGGGGTCTGTGATGGGGGGGGTCTGTTATTCTGGGCTTTGTGATGGAGAGGAGTTTGTGTTGAGGGGCTTTATGATGGGGAGGATCTGTTATGAGGGCTTTTTGATGGAGAGGAGTTTGTGGTGGGGGGTCTGTTATTGGGGGCTTTGCGATATAGAGGCGTTTGTGTTGGGGGGCTTTGTGATGGGGGGTCAGTTATTGGCGGTTTTGTGATGGAGGGAAGTTTGTGATGGGGGGTCTAATATGAGGGGAATCTTTGGGGGGGGATGTGTGATGGAGAGAAATTTGTGATGGGGGGTTCTGTGATGAGGGGGGTCTGTGTTGGGGAGGGGTTCTGTGATGAGGGGAGTCTGTGAAATACTAATAAGTTTATGTTGATTCAAATTGTTCTTTATTTTAAATATTGTATTGGTTTTTCCTGTTTTTTTTTTTCACTTCAAATAAGATGTATGCATAGATTCATATTTTTTTAAACTATAGTCCGGCCCTCCAACAGTCTGAGGGACCGTGAACTGGCCCCCTGTTTAAAAAGTTTGAGGACCCTTGATATATACCAAATACAGTAGGTGTTTGTGATATTGTGTTTTTAGCACAACAGCATCGCGCTGATTCTCGGCGACATGGTGCCGAGATCTCGCACTCACTGGAATAGTGACAGCACATCCCAGCAAGCGCGTCATAGAAGCGACGGGAGATCCGGCTTGGATTCCCGCCAATTCTACACGTGTGCAGCGTTTGTTATGAATCCTGAGGGGGAAGTCCCCGCCGGATTTTAAATAAAAATCCGGCATGGGTTCCCCCCTCAGGAGCATACCGGGCCCTTAGGTCTGTTATGGGTTGTAAGGAGAGCCCCCCTACGCCGAAAAAAAACGGTGTAGGGGGTCCCCCTACAATCCATACCAGACCCGTATCCAAAGCACGCTACCCGGCCAGCCAGGAAGGGAGTGGGGACGAGCGCCCCCCCCCCTCCTGAGCCGTACCAGGCTGCATGCCCTCAACATGGGGGGGTTGGGTGCCCTGGGGCAGGGGGGCGCACTGCGGCCCCCCCACCTCAGAGCACCCTGTCCCCATGTTGATGAGGACAGGGCCCCTTCCCGACAACCCTGGCCGTTGGTTGTCGGGGTATGCGGGCGGGGGGCTTATCGGAATCTGGGAGCCCCCTTTAATAAGGGGGCCCCCAGATACCGGCCCCCCACCCTAAGTGAATGAGTATGGGGTACATCGTACCCCTACCCATTCACCTGCAAGAAAAGTGGTAAAAACACAAATAAACCACACAGGGTATTAAAATATTTTATTAGTCTGCTCCGGAGGCCCCCCCTGTCTTCTTTATTAGCTCTTTTACCAGGGGGAGCTTCTTCTTTGACGTCTTCGGGTGGGTGGGGGCCGCCGTCTGGTTCTCTTCCACCGCCGGGGGGGGTCGCTTTTAAAAAAGCCCCCACCCCCCGGCGGGTTTCCTCCGGCGTCTTCGGCGGGGGGGCTTCTTCTTCCGCTATCCCGACGGGTCTTCTCCGCTATCCGGGGGGTCTCCTTCTATGTTCGCCGCTCTCCGCTCTTGACTCGGCGCACCCCGGTTCTTCGTCTCGCTGTCCGGTGCCTTCTTCCGTGCTGTACGTCTTCTTCTCCTTCCGTGCTGTGAGTTCTTCTTCCGTGCTGTGACGTCATGTTCTTCACTTCTCTTCTTCTCCCGATGTTGACACGCCGGTTCTTCTCGCTGAAATGACGGATGCGCGCCTTGCATCGGACCTATATAGGCCTCACAGTCCCATCATGCTCTGTACCTACCCATGTGATACCTACCCACGTGGTAGGTATCACATGGGTAGGTACAGAGCAGTGACCATTTGTATCTTAAATGGACATGACCTTATATCTTCCAAATTGACTGATAATTTGCATTGTTACTCAAATTGAAATATCTTTTGACCTCCCGCAATGGCTTTCAGCATTCATAGCAAGTCCTTCTTCAGTAAATGAGTTAATTGTTTTTAAATGGGTCCTAATCCATCATGCCGGCACCTGAGGATGTTGTTGTTTAGTGAAAATTAGTGGTATTTATGGTAAGAGGACAATATTCCCACAGCTGCAGGTACAGTAATCTGTTAATTAGATTTATGATTTGTGAAAAGCTTTTGCACATGATGCTCGTATGTGACTCAATGGGAGGCAGCACTTAACGGGATTAATTTGTAGATCATTATACCTCCATCAGTCATTATGCTGGAAATTATAGCCTTTTACTTCATATGTCCCCTGGCTGCCAAGGGGGCTTTGTTCCAAAATGACAGACAGACAAAAAGTCCACTATTTGGCAAGTATTATTGAATCTGGTCACCATAGCTAACAGTGACTAATGGAAACATGTACTGAGGAAGTATGGAAGATGGAACTAGACTTCTGAAACCTGGTTTATATGCTTATCCAGTGTCATTAGTATCTCTAAGGCTTTATTTCCACTGGCGTTTTTACAGCCACTTTTCTGAGCGTTTTTTACAGCTTAAAAACGCCTGTCCATGTTATTCTATGGCATCATGCCCACATAGGCGTTTTTGAGCTGCAAATGGCATAGGCGTTTTTGAGCTGTAAAAAAAACGCAGGACCAGGGCGTTCTGAAGCTCCAGAGTAGAGCTGTAAAAACGCCAGACGTTAAACGCTCAAAACGCGCGAAAACGCTCAAAAACGCGACCGCGGCACTTTTAAAGCTGCAGCTCACAAAAAAAAAAAAAATTTTTTTTTTTACAAAATAAACATGGACAGGCTAAGCTGTAAAAAAGGCTAACAACAGTGGCTGTAAAAACGCCAGTGGAAATGAAGCCTAAGTTGTGAGGCAGGAAAAAGAAAACTCTGTAAACATGTAGCCCAGGGGTAGGCAACCCTAAAGAGGTGGAGATCTAACTGAACAACATGGGACAAGTCAAAGATCACCGGGCACAGTTCCGCCTCCTCACACCTCATTTAAACCTCTAATTGACATACTACCTTGTTGCAGTCACGTGCAATCATGGGTTTAAATCAGGTGGTAAGGAAGCAACATATCACTCCGCATGGGCAGGAGCCAGAAATACAGAGGAGGCATCGGCCTATGCGTCTCTTGCTCCCTACTACAGATCCAACTTTATAAGTAGTCCCTCTGTATTGCACTCTGTTTGATGTTCTGGGATGGCGGGCCAGCAGGCCCAGATCGCGATCTACCAGTCACCTGTCCGCGATCTGGCGGTAGATCATGATCTCCTGGTTGCTGACCCCCCCATGTAGCCTATATAGGCACAGTTCTACAGTGTCCGATTGTAAACTTGTTCCTGCAATTAACTTTTAGAAAAATTAAGCCACAGAGTAACAGTCTGAAATAAAGTGATTCTAATGGCCCGTACACACGATCCGAATATCGTACGACGGATCGTACGACTTTTTTCGCTTAATAGTCGCAAGTAAAGTGAAATAGGTTATTAAAGTCACAAAAATTCTCGTACGACCGAAAAAAATAATCGGAAGTGATGTCATGTGTTGTAATGTATTTGTATTGTATTGTCGGACGACAACTGTACTGACTAAACGAAAATCATACGATCTTACATGGTACGAGGAAAATTTTCGTGCATGTCCGATCGAAAAATATCGGATGAACGGTCGTGATCGGCTCTCGAAAGTAGTGTACACACGATCCGAAAATCGTACGATTCTTCATCGGACGATCGTTTTCGTCCGATATTCGGATCGTGTGTACGGGCCATAAAGCCTAAACATGTTTTACCTTAATGCATTCCCTGCATCAAGGCAAAACATGTTTAGATATCAGTATCCCCCAGCACCCCGCTTTTTTTTAGTCCTCACTCAATTCAGCGATGTGCCTGTCTGCAGCAGCTGTATTCTCGCCTCACTCTCACAGGCTTTGCCATTGGTTGCCGTTGCTATCTGTCAAATCCTGTGATGGGGGAACAGGGCAAAGCCGCGCTATCTGTGTCTATGGATGCAGGCAGCACGGCTTGGGATCAAGCCCACAAAATAGGAGCGGCTGCTGGGTATCCAAGAAGAGCTTCTCTGTGCAATGGATTTGCACAGAGCAAATCCATTGAACAGAGCAGGTAAGTATAACATGTTTGCTATTTAAAAAGGAGGCAAGGACCCCTCTGTGTAAGGCTGGCTATACACTGGTAGAATTGTGTTTAATTTTTAGAATTTCCGTTTGCTCTTCTAATCATTAGTGGGGTAAATTGTCAATCATTTTTGACCAAAGTGGCGAGAAAATTTGAAGGAGCAGGATGTAAATTTTTTCTTGAATACCACATTTTTAAGAGTGTATGTGGTTTTTTATTATTAATAATTTTTATTAATTTCAAAATTGAATGTTAAAAGCAAGACTTCAAATACCTTTTTGAAATACTATTGAATGACAATTGTCCAGTCCTCAAATGTACAAAGAATTTTCGTACAAACGATCATTCGCAAATCTACAAGTGAGAGGGGAATTTTAGTTTTATGGCAAATTCCACTTTGTGAATATGATTTTAAATGAAACAACTATTAAAACCAAAGCCAAAAATGTAATATATTGCAGCATAACAATTATTAGATGTGGTGGCTGTATTAGTTTTCTCTTTTTAGGCTTTTTATCCCTCTGTTTTCACCTGTTTTATCAGAGTGCTACAAATATAAGCTTAAAGGATCACTAAAGGAAAAAAAAAATTCCGCTAAATAGCTTCCTTTACCTTACTGCAGTACTGGTTTCATGTCCTCATTGTTCGTTTTTGCTTTGAAGTTGCTGTAATTCTGCTGTGATCTCCACACTTCCTGCTTGTCTGGCTCCTTATGAAAAATCTCAGGGCAGCTTTTCACTGTGGTCCAAGCTGTGTGTCTAAAACTCCTCAGAACCAATCAGATTCATTTTAAAAACAAAACACTGCCCTGGATTTTTTTTTTTTCTGTGGGTCTCTCTACTTCACAGAAACATGAAACCAGTTTAAAAACGAAAGTGAAACTGCAGGCACATTATATGATTGAATTTAATCTATGTTTAATCATTTTTAAAAGGAATCAGTTAACTTTTATGTCTCTATACCCTGTAAACAGTAATTTCAGCAACATTTTTTTTTCCTTTAGTGACCCTTTAATGCTGTATATGAGTGGAGGCTAGCTGCCACATCCCAAAAACACACTGGGCTAGATTCAGGTAGGGCGACGTAAATTTGTGCGGGCGTAGCGTATGTTATTTACGCTACGCCGCCGCAATTTAGAGAGGCAAGTGCAGTATTCACAAAGCACTTGCTCCGTAAGTTGCGGCGGCGTAGCGTAAATCTGCCGGCGTAAGCGCGCCAAATTCAAATTGTCAAGAGGTGGGCGTGTTTTATGTAAATAAAACCGGCCCAACGTAAATGACGTTTCTCACAAACGGCGCATTCGCCGGCCGTGAACGTATCCCAGTGCGCATGCTCCTAATCACGTTGCAAATAGTCAATGCTTTCGACGTGAACGTAATTTACACAAAGCCCTATTCGCGAACGACTTACGCAAACGACGTAAACGACGCAAAATTCGACGCTGTCCCGACGTCCATACTTAACATTGGCCTTGCCTCATATAGCAGGAGTAACGTTACGCCGGAAAAAGCCTTATGCAAACAACGTAAAAAATCCGCCGGGCGCACGTACGTTTCTGAATCGGCGTATCCAGCTCATTTGCATATTCTACGCTGAAATCTACGGAAGCGCCACCTAGCGACCAGCGTAAATATGCACCCTAAGATACGACGGCGTAGGAGACTTATGCCGCTCGTATCTTAGCTAATTTAAGCGTATCTGGTTTCCAGAATATGCTTAAATTTACGACGGCGTAGATTCAGAGTTCCGACGGCATATCTACTGATACGCCGGCGTAACTGTCTCTGAATCTAGCCCACTGTAAATCAAAAGAAAAGGCCCCAGGGGAATTTACAGGCATTAGCCAACCAGGTATATTTAGTAAAAACAAATAACAAGTATAAAAAGATCAAAAAAGTTTTATTTAGACATCATAAAGGTAATGGTAGAAAATACCAAAGACCGGATTAAAAACAATAACATGTGTGCAAAGCATAGTGTCATAAAGCAAAAACAATGCTCATGCTAAACATAAGGTTGGTCTCATGCGTAGGAGGCCGAACCGTGGGAATGTTCACAGAAGTCCCAACATGTTTCAAAGTAAGCAATTATTTCTTCTTCAGGGGAAAAATCAGAGCATATAAAAATTCTATAAAGATAGTAATAACACGTCCTTATGCATCAACAATGTAAAGGAGTATCAATACAGGTGAAAACATCCATGCATATACATATATCTCTCCACGACACGAATACTCACAATGTATATGTTAGTACACATATAAAGAGTAGCATTCTCTATTAAGAGAAGAAAAGAAAGGGCTGCACATCCAGAAATCCTGATTGCCTTTTATTGTTTACAGTGATGACACCAACATAAAGTCAGACGCGTTTCACACATACATCTTGTGCTTAATCATTAGGTTATTGATTAAGCACAAGATGTATGTGTGAAACGTGTCTACGTGACTTCATGTTGGTGTCATCATTGTGAACAATAAAAGGCAATCGGAATCTCTGGATGTGCAGCCATTTATTTTCTTCTCTTACAAATTTCCCACGGAGGTGGGCCGGGGCTGGCACTCTATGAGACATTCCATTTCAGGCTCTCATCATACACCTGGAGCAGCGGTTCTTTTTCCTTGTATACCAGCATTCTCTATTAGAGTGCCTCCACTATGGATGAAGAAGCACAGGGGTACCTTTGGACAGCACCATTTAAAGATTTAAATTCACTAACAAATTGAAGCCAAGCTCCAGCAAATACTTTATAAGCAGTTACAGCAAACATTTTTCCTTTTGAGATAAATAAATAAATAAATAAAAGCTGATCTTTCAAGCACCCCTTCCTGTTGTTAAATGGTTTGTATCAACCTTCTAACTGCTACATCTGCAGGAGAGATTGTTCTTTTGAACAACAGACTTACTGGCCAGATCACCAGACTGAAATAAAGATAGAAAGCCTAAAAAAGAAATTTAATGCAGCTATCACATTAGATTCGGTAAGCTGCGATGTAATACATGTTTGCTTTTGAGTTTACTATCACTGTAAATTCCAGAATTTGGCATTTTATTTTTATTATGCATGAGAAAAAGAAGAAAGACCCTACATGGAACAAGTCTGATTTGTCTTTCAGTTTTCATTTTTGCATGCTTTTGCCTGGACAGACCACATAGCATCCAGATTCAATCATCTGCTGTGAGCCACTAATGCTGAGTAGATACCAGGTTTATTCTCTTATCTGCAATGCAGTTACCGAGAAAAGCTCAGCATGGTGTGTCCTTGTCCTTCCTAATGTCATGCAAAACAGAAGCATCCTGCAGTTTAATTTCTGAGAATAAAATACACATCAAAAATCTGAAATATCTGTCTCCACACTGCTACACCCTATTGCATATTTCTAGCATTCTTTTCCATAAAAACTGGAATTCTTGTTTTTTCTAATATTGCAATACACATTTAAGCTGGCCAACTACTGAAGACCACACAACTAGTTTGGTGACCTGACTGTAGTTAAGTGACATACCCAGGTCCCTATCTTGCTACCAGCCAGATTGAACAGTGAAAGAGCAGCAACAGCCTGGTGTGGTCATCAGGCTGCTCTCATCTCCTGTAAACATGTTCATTTATACTAAACAATATCGTTAAACACTACGGCCCAGATTCTCGTAGATGGGCGTAAAACTGCGGCGGCGTAACGTATGTCATTTACGTTACGCCGCCGCAAGTTTTACAGGCAAGTGCTTTATTCACAAAGAACTTGCCTGTAAAGTTGCGGCGGCGTAGCGTAATTCCCCCGCGCAAGCCCGCCTAATTCAAATGAGCCAGGTAGAACGTAATGCGCATGCGCCGTCCCTAAAATTTCCAGACGTGCATTGCCCTTAATGACGTCGCAAGGACGTCATTGGTTTCGACGTGAACGTAAATGGCGTCCAGCCCCATTCACGGACGACTTACGCAAACAACGGAAATTTTTAAATTGCGACGCGGGAACGATGGCCATACTTTAACATTGGTTGCCCCTCATATAGCAGGGGCAACTTTACGCGTCTAATCTAACATAAACGTCGTTACTTCACTGCGTCGACTGCGCGTACATTCGGGAATTCGCGTATTTTGCTAATTTGCATACTCGACAGGGAAAACAACGGAGGCGACACCTAGCGGCGAAAAAAATATTGCATTTAAGATCCGACAGCGTAAGAGCCTTACGCCTGTCGAATCTAATGGATATCTATGCGTAACTGATTGTAAGAATCAGTCGCATAGATACGACGGCCCAGATTAGGACTTACGACGGCGTACATTGCGTTGCGCCGTCGTAAGCCCTTTGAGAATCTGGGCCTACGTCTTAGCTGGGAGGGAAGCAGCCAGGGGTGTGCATATGCCACAGCTGTGATGCTTTTCTTTCTTTACATATAGTAGTGAATAAGTGCAGCGCAAAAATTAAATAAATTAAAATAAACGATAATATGAAAAATAATAATTGGCCAGTGAAATAAATGTCCAAGTGTCCAAACAATCCTTAAATAAATGTGAAACACACACTGAAATCCAACAGGAGTGAGAGTGAAGAGGAAACACCAAGGAAATCCACCACCGCAGATAAGATGGACTCTCACCTCATTGCTTCGACCCAAAAGAGTCACAAAGCATGTCAGCGAAACCCTCAGTCAGATCCAGCCTCCATACGGAACCACCATACCACAGGAATATCAGCAGGCCACCATGTATAAAAGATACACAAAGGAAAATCTAGTGCTCTCTGTATACTAGTTTTATTTGAAGGAAAGGTAAAAAGGGATGGCACTCACATTTAAAAACACTCGCTGAGCCGAGTGTATGCTGTAACAGTAAAGATCTCAGCAACGATGATCGGGGTGACGTCTTGCGTAGCTCCTCCCCTTACGTACGCGTTACGTCCCGGGGGCGGGACTTCATCAGCGTCAGGTGGAGCGAGTACACTCGACGTCCCCAATGGCCAAATATATATAGTAGTCCTGTGCGCCCAGCAGCCAATCAGAGCCCTCGTTGATGCGGCCAATCAGAGACTCACAAAATAAAGACGTCCGGGTCATGACATTCATGGATGCGGCCAATAGTGAATTAACATTGAGCAACAACATCCGGGGCAGGCTAGTAGAGTCACAGGAAAAAGCGGAAGTAGATAGCTATGATAATAATAAAGCAAACGGGACCCCACCAGGCTTAATGGCAAAAAGGAATTAAAGCCAAAACCTCATTCAAACGGGTCCAGTAGCTTATAATAGCTAGTTCTCACCCATAATAGATAATTAAAAAAACATTTATAAAAAGGCAGACGTCATCCACGATCATCATCACTTTACAATGGCTATTTATAGCACTATAATTACATTACATTAAAAATTGAAAAGGACCTATTCAAGTCACTTAACACTAACCACTTGCAGCATTAAAATTACATTAAATAATATAAACCTATATCTATGCAAGTGACATATTAAAAACACATATTAAAAACTAAATATGTCATATATTAAAAACTAGTAACATTAAAACTGATAATTTAAAAATATTTTATTAAAATCAATAGACTGTTACCCCTGATAATTCACCGATTGGAAATAAAACAGTTTAAGTCAAACTCCACGTTAAGGCCCCTAGGGGAGGCAACCTTGAGCTCATAGATCCAATACGATTCGCGACGGCTTAATTGGCGAATGAAGTGACCACCCCTCCAGTGTTTGGACACTTTTTCTATTCCCCAGAATTTTAAACCTTTGGGGTTACGGTCATGATGCTGTCTGAAGTGTTTAGACACACTATGTGTTCTGACCCCTCTTTTAATACAGCTAATGTGTTCTCCTACACGAATATGTAAAGCACGTGAAGTCCGACCGACATACTGCAACCCGCATTCACACTCCAACATATAAATGACTCCTTCAGTGTCACAAGTGACAAGCTGTTTGATGGTATATTCGGTGCGGGTTACAGTTGAACTAAATTGTTTCCGTTTTTTGATGTTATTCTTCACGTGTTTACATGTGGCACACCTCCCACAGGCATAAAAACCTGATAAGAAGTTAAATAACCGAGGTCTGGGTATAATAGGTGGGTCAATGACCCCCGGGGGCTATAAGATCCCGCAAAGCTGGGGCTTTCTTATAAACGAATTGGGGCCGCTCTGGCAGGACTGGTCCCAGGACGGTATCACCCTTCAAGACTGCCCAATGCTTGACAATTATACGTTCAAACTTCTTGTGTTGGATATTATATAGCAATAAGATTTTATGGTTAATATTTGCCTCAATAACTGTAGGGTCACACGGTTTATCAGCAATGATGACATCCCTATCCATTAAACGTACCCTTTCAATTTCCTGATCAATATCTGAAGTAGAATAGCCCTTCTGGACAAATCTTTGGGCAAGAACCTGCGATTGTGTTAAAAAATCAGCCTCAATAGTACAATTTCTGCGCAACCTCACGAACTGGCCCCTAGGTATATTACATAGCCAGAGCCTATGATGGCAACTGGACAACGGTATATAACCGTTGCGGTCCGTGACTTTAAAAAAATTATTATTTTTCATATTATCGTTTATTTTAATTTATTTAATTTTTGCGCTGCACTTATTCACTACTATATGCTTTGGGAATTTTTTTGAATTTATCCTCAGTGCTGGCTTGCATACTTGTATTTTAGTTTAATCTTTATATCCCAGCGCTGAATTTTTCACTTTTTGATATTTTGCACTTTCTTTCTTTACAGCCATGACAGGAATTATACCCCCTGTCATGTTTGGAAGTCACTACCGCCTGCCGAATGCATTCCATTCAGTTGAATGGGGCCATACTGCAACCACCCCGCAACCACACGCAATGCACTCGGTTCCAGTGCAGTAGTTCGGAATTTAGGGGGTTAAAACAGGCGACGAGAAGGCAATATAATACCTCCCCTGCTTAGTTGTGGTCATGTACACTGCTGTATGCATACTTTAAATCCCATAGTCCCTAGTCCATCTTGGGGGCAAGCAAGAGAAGGTGACTACATTGTTACTTGCAGTGGGACCATAGAAAACGACTATAGCCACCCCTTAAGGTTGGATTGCAGCAGCAAAAAAAGAGGAATTTGGAGAAGACAAAAGAAAGTACATCTCTGAGATAAGAATACATACTTGAATAGAATTAAATTTTTTTGAGTTTAGTGTCACTTTAAACGCTTGCGGACCTCCCACCGTATATATACTGCTGCAGGACAGTCACTCTGTGCTGGATCACGTAGCCCAGCTTTGCTGCGATTCACAATCCAATCAGCGGGTGTCGGGCCGCTAATTGGTCATGGCACCCGATCACCCCAATTTTTTAGGCAGACCTGATTGAAACACCCATTGTTCTCTATGGGGTGACGGACATCAGCGGACATGTGTCCGCTGCCACTCACGAGCATCGGATTCAATAAAACCTGCTAAAACCTAACATATGGCGATACGTTCGAATCGGACGGATTGGATGACAATTGGATGGAAACAGATATGAAGTTGGTTTCCATCCGCAGAGAGATCCCCGCTGTGCAGGCAGATTCCTCTTGGATCCGCTGTGTTTGAAAAGCGCCTTAAAGGGGTTGTAAAGGTTTGTATTTTATTTTCTAAATAGGTTCCTTTAAAGAGGAAATAAACCCTGATGGGTGTTACTTCCTCTTTGTTTCCCTGTAAAGGTAAAGCATAATGGGCTACTAATAATGGGCTACTAATAATGGGAGATATTTCAAGCACCTACAGATAAGCCTTAATTCAGGCTTACCTGTAGGCTAAAGTGGTTGTAAAGGGTTTACAACCACTTTAAGCTAGCACATTGTTGGTCCTCTTACCTTTTCCTTTGATTTCCCTTCTAAATGTTTTTTTTCTTTGTCTGAATTTCTCACTTCCTGTTTCTCCTCAGTAAGCTTGCCCCCATCATCCATGGAGGTTAGTCAGCCAGAACAGCTTACTGAAGAGGAACAGGAAGTGAGAAATTCAGACAAACAAATAAAACATTCAGAAGGGAAATCAAAGGAAATGGTTAGTAAACCAACAATGCACTAGCTTAAAGAGGAGGTCCGGTTTTAAAAAAAATTAAAATAAAAGTCAGCAGCTACTAACATTGTAGCTGCTGACTTTTAATAAGGACACTGACGGCAGCCGAAGCCGAGCAATCGCGCGGGTCTCGGCTACCCCGCCGCCATCCTTGGTGAGGAAATCAGGAAGTGAAGCCTTGCGGCTTTACCGCCCGATTCCCTACTGCGCATGCGCGAACCGCGTGACGTGAATGGCCGATGTCTCCTGGGACACACACAAGGTCCCAGAAGACACCGCTCCCCCATTCCCCAGGAGGCAGCGCGAGGAGGAGAAGAAAGAAGATGGACCGTGGATCAGGAAGTGGCAGATTAGGACGATCTGCCTAGCAACAGGCAATTCAGGTATGTATAAAAAAAATATATATATATTTTTTTGCAGCATTTTTTTTTTCTTGGTGGAGCTCCGCTTTAAAGGAACCTATTTAGAAAATAAAAAACAAACCTTTACAACCCCTTTAAGAAATGTTTCTGAAGGTCAGAAGTATCTGACCCATAGAACTCTATGAAAAATATAAAATACCATATGCAGTGTGTTCAAAATGTAAAGATATAAAGATAACCTGTCAGGAGATAAAAGTATAAACTGCCATCATCATTAATCTCATTCTGAAAATGCTTAGCTGTCTTTGGCTTGACCTGATCTGGGACAAGTATGCAGATAATGAAGTTTCAGTTCCTGGTGAGCGTACTTGTTTCAAGTCGGTGTTGAAGGTCAGCCAAGCAGCCAGCATTTTCAGAAGTAGGTTATGTTTTTTTTTTCTCATGGTGGGCTTCCTTGAGTATTCTTTATATAAAAACGTGTTGGGGGGGTATTACAGTGACTCCTGCTTTGGGTTGAATGATGTCTTGAAGAAACCCTGGCTATGTTAGCTATTAGAATAGATACTTTGCCTGAGGAAAAGGCCTTAAAAGTCTTAAAACTGAACTATGGGCAAAAAAAAAACATTTCATTTAAAAATATTCTTCAATGGCTACAAAGGATATAAATCTACTTTCCGTCCTTAAAATGCCTCTAAAAACCCAGATATTACATTGTGACATCATCACTGTTCTATACATAGCCGCTGCAGAGAGCAGAGCTGTGGGAGGGGCACGGCAGGCCCCACCCACTACAGGCTGCCTACAGAAAACCACAATAGGGGCGGAAACCAGACCAGACACTCTGCACAAGGAGCGAGGGCAACAGTGACTGGTCTTCATTGTGGGAATCTCATGCTCATCTCAAACTTAGAGGAAAAGTTTCACACTGGATTATTGCACAATTCTGGAAGAAATACACAATCACACCAAGGGTCAAGTAAGAATACACATGACTCTTGTATTTAGACAAGATTTGCTTATCCTGGAGCTCAGCTTTAAAAAAATTGCACTGAAAATCTGTTGAGTTAAACACAGCAGGAACGCAGTTCCCTTTGCAAGACCAATCCTTCACTAAGTGGCGATGCCCAGCTTGAGTCACTGTCAGGGGCAGAAGAACCTTAGTAATCCTTTATGTTACTGGCCGCTTCCTGTATATGGATTTATCGGGTAGTGTGCGGGTATTCCGTCACTTCCTCGATGCTGCATTGTCTCCTGGGAGCTTTTGTCATTGTTCCAAGGAGACATTGCCGAGGTCTGCCGTGAGTTATCGTGGGATTTAGAAAGAACTTTAAGCAAGTTCTTTCTAAATCCCGCGATAACTCGCGGCAGACATCCGCAATCTCCTGGGAACAATGACAAAAGCTCCCAGGAGACATTGCGGCATCGAGGACGTGACGGAATACCCACACACTCCCCAATGAATCCATATACAGGAAGTGGCCAGTAACATAAAGGATTACTAAGGTTCTTCTGCCCCTGACAGTGACTCAAGCTGGGCATCGCCACTTAGTGAAGGATTGGTCCTGCAAAGGGAACTGCGTTCCTGCTGTGAAAAAAGTGCAGGGACTCCGTTCCCACACGTTCCCGCAGGACTTGAGCCCTGACTGAGACCATATGAGGTATAGAGAATGCACAAATTTATCGCCTACACAGGCTTGTGTGTACATTTGTAGGACTGTTTCTACCTACACAAAACAAGAAGTCCTCACCCATCTAGGATACGTGTCAGGCCTTAGCTTTGGGCATGTTGCCAAATGTTATTAATAGGAAGAAGACAACCAAGCCAGTATTTGATTTCAGAAAAGGTGGAAACCTTACCTGAGCTATAGGGGAAGACCAGTCTTGCAGGTAAGGGTATCTTTATCCAAATCAGGGCTATCATACACATTCATTACAATTGGGTGTTTTCATACCTCCATTTAAATTTTGGGCAATCCACCTGCCTTGAGATTTCATGAACCCATGCCATTTAAAATTGTATGTCATGTGTGACTATAAATTCTGTTGTATGTTCCTGACACTCATTTTAACTGAGGAAGCCACTGAGTAGTGTAACATTCAAATAAGTCCAGTTCAATTACTTCTGACTGTCACATGCATTTTTTTTAATCCATAATGTAAATATAATTAATTATTCCGTATATACAATATTTTGCTCTCTGATTACTGATATGTTCTCTTTCTGCAGAAAAGACATAAGGCAGACAATACTGTTAATAAAAAGAAGACAATAGGTGAGTTTCTATCTCTTGGTTGTTTCTTTGTTGTAACTCTTATTATTTTGGCTTATTATCACTTCAACGGCTTAAATAAAATGCAGCTGTGTGCTACCTTGTTACAGCCTCTTTACAGGATATTTAGGTTATAGGTGGACATTGATGGGCTAAATTACCTAATGGATCCTTATATTTCTTGGAAATGGCAGCAGTGAGATCTCCCCATTGGTGTTTCATGCCGTAGGGCGTTTCGTGTTCATCAAGAAAGACAGAAGATCCATTTGCTGTGTATTCTTCATGTTTTCTGTTTACTCAGGCCTCGTACACACGACCAAGTTTCTCGGCAAAAACAGCAAGAAACTTGCTGGGAGATATTTTTTTGCAGAGGAAACCGGTCGTGTGTACATTTTCGTCGAGGAAACTGTCGAGAAACTCGACGAGCCAAAAAGAGAGCAAGTTCTCTATTTCCTCGACGGGAATGGAGAAACTTGCCTTGTCGAGTTCCTCGACAGCCTAACAAGGAACTCGACGAGGAAAACGATGTGTTTCGCCCGTCGAGTTCCTCGGTCGTGTGTACGAGGCTTTAGAGTTTGTGCTTCATTAGGACCAGTTATCAACAGCCTTTTTTCCCCATACAACTTGTCAATGGTGACTACAAGCAGGGTGACCCAGCTTAGATAGATGGCAAATGCAGGTCAGAAGAACATTCACTACAGGTTAAATGCCCCTGTCAGTGTACTGTGACCTCTCAAATGGACCTCAAATGCAAGTTGAATGCACCGAAAGGCAAGTTGCATTTTACATTAACCCCCCTGGCGGTATTCCCGAGTCTGACTCGGGGTTCGATTTTTGTGCTAGGATCGGTAATCCAGAGTCAGACTCTGGCTCGCCTCGCTGGATCCACAGGCATGGTTTACTTACCTTGTCCCTGGATCCAACGATGCCACTGCGCTGTGTGAGCGAGCGGGACCTTGCTCGATTCACACAGCGTCCTCCTGTGCCGCCGATCTCCGTTCCCTGCGACGTTACGACGCACGGGAGCGGAGAACGGCGCCAAATTCAAAACCTAAACAAACACATTACATACAGTATACTGTAATCTTATAGATTACAGTACTGTATGTAAAAAATACACCCCCCCTTGTCCCTAGTGGTCTGTCCAGTGTCCTACATGTACTTTTATATAATAAAAACTGTTCTTTCTGCCTGCAAACTGTAGATTGTCCATAGCAACCAAAAGTGTCCCTTTATGTCAAAAATGGTTTTAGAGCAGCTAGAAAACAGCGATAATAAATTATAATCACTTGCAGAATTGTGCGATAGCGATTTGTGGGGAAATTCGTCATAAAAAAATAAAAGTAATGACAGCGACAATTCTGCAACTGAGCAAATTTCAGTGATTTTGAGTTGATTACATTATTGAATAATTTTAATTATAATTATATTATTATTTGTTATAATTATTTATAATTATTTATTATATTATAATTTATAATTTTGTTTTTAAAAAAAAATGTCATACCCGGGATGCCTACAAGACTCTTGTTTGGTCAGATTTAAGTGAGTTATTCCTAAGAATTACAGGCCTACAGTATAAAACGCCAAATTTCCTTGCAAATAATGGTACCGCTTTCAGCACCTTTTTTCTGAAAGAATCATACCGCCAGGGAGGTTAAGACAAGCTCTAAGGCCTCGTACACACGTCCGAGGAACTCGACGGGCAAAACACATAGTTTTGCTCGTCGAGTTCTGTGTGAAGCCGCCGAGGATCTCGGCGAGCCAACTTTCCTCATTGAACAACGAGGAAATAGAGAACATGTTCTCTATTTGGCTCAACGAGAAACTCGTCGGCTTCCTCGGCCGAAAGTGTACACACGCCGGGTTTCTCGGCAGAATACGGCTCCGACCGAGTTTCTGGCTGAATTCTGCCGAGAAACTCGGTCGTGTGTACGGGGCCTGAGCCTATCGCCTTAGGCCCCTACTTTCCTGCATCCTTGCATCCCTTCCAATATCATGGGACCTGGGACCAGAAGTGTTGGGTTTTCTGCAGCTGTCAGGTTTTCAACACTGATGTAGAGATTTGTTTCGTCTCGTTCCGTAGATTCGTAAAGATTCACAAGTTTTCCTATTCGGACCCGTTCGTATTTTTGTGACAGTTTTATTTTCATTGATACTGAATGATTCGAAATTCGTAATTTTGTTAGATAATAATTTTCGTTTATTCGGTACACTATTCGTAATTTAGTAATTGTTACTTATGTGAGATTGCCTTTTCTATTGATTCGTAACAATGTTTTGTTTTGGTTTTGTTGATTCGTGTCTATTACCGTGCTTCGAATGGATTTGTAATTTTGTACTTTCGTAAATACATCGCGGCGCGGTCATTTGCAATCTCGTATTTTAGTTTAATTTTTCAACACGCGGCTAATCCATATTAAGATAGACTTTCTCTTAAGCCCCGTAAACACGGACTGTCTTTTTACCAACAAACTTCAAAATGAGAAAGTTTTACAAAAATCCGACCATGTGTACGCTCCATCGGACAAACTTTTTCGGTTTTCATCGGACAAAAGTTTGCTCTGCAAACAGACAAACTTTTCGGCAACAAAAGTCCAATGGTGCAAAGTCCGACCGTGTATATGCTATGGGTGTGCCCGACCAACTCCCTTCGGACAAAAATCCATGGAATATTTTGTTTGAAGTCCGATCGTGTGTACGAGGCTTTACACTGTCCAATGTGACTCAGCACAAAAGAGATAATCTGTAACTACACTGCCCAGTGCCCATTCGAAAGAACGATTCGAGTACACAAATTTACGAACAGACAAAGAAACGGATTTACAAAACATACGAATGAAAATACAAATATACGAATGAAAATATGAATATATACGAAATTACGCACAGACAAAGGATTTAAAATACGGAATGCAAATCATTCGTTATAGATGTCTTTCTGACAGCAGGGGAAGCCTCTGCTGGAATACACTGTCCCAGCAGGGGGGGGGGGGGGTTCCTCCATATCCACCTCGTTTGTGTGGATGGAGGAATAGATTATTATTATTTTTGGCTGAAAAAAAAAAAAAAAATGTGTATGGGCTGCTTAACTCTCATGACTTTTCACATCAGAATATAAAGTATTCCATGAGACACTAATGGATAATTTCATTACAGTATATATCAGAACATCATTCTGGTAGAGCTTAGGAGATAATAAATGCAGACAGGAAATATATCCAGAGATAATTGCAAATTAAGCCTATGTCTGCATTGTTGGGTTACTATGAAAGCTATAGAAGTTATTTTTTGCTGAACAGATCATCTCTTTAAAAGGGTTGTAAAGGTAAATATTTTTTTCTTAAATAGCTTCCTTTACCTTAGTGCAGTCCTCCTTCACTTACCTCATCCTTCGATTTTGCTTTTAAATGTCATTATTTCTTCTGAGAAATCCTCACTTCCTGGTCTTCTGTCTGTAACTACACACAGTAATGCAAGGCTTTCTCCCTGGTGTGGAGTGTCGTGCTCGACCCCCTCCCTTGAGGGGGCGAGCAGGAGAGCCAGGACGCCCACTAGCACACAGCTCCTTTCTGTATCCGCAATGTAGAGAGCAAACGTAGAGAGCATCCTGACTTTCCTGCTCGCCCCTCTCAAGGGAGGGGGCAAGCCCGACACTCCACACCAGGGAGAAAGCCTCGCATTGCTGTTTGGAGTTACAGGCAGAAGAACAGGAAGTAAAGATTTCTCAGAAGAAATAAGGACATTTAAAGGATATTTAAAAGCAAAATGGAAGGATGAGGTAAGTGAAGGAGGACTGCACTAAGGTAAAGGAAGCTATTTAGAAAACAAATATTTACCTTTTCAACCCCTTTATTCAAGGACCTGTGTCTGATTATCCTGGAAATGATGGAAAGAGCCCATCGTCAATCATATAGACAGTGATAAGTGACAACATGTGGGTGTGGCTTAATGAGAATGGCCATGGTAAAAGCATGGATTGATGGGTTTGGCTTTTTTATAGCATGGTAGATTGACATAGTCAGACTGCCTTGTTGGCAAAGGGAGGTACCTTCTGGTAGGCCTCACTATGTGAGCTTTAGGCTATGTAATGCCTAGTCTTTCCAGGACTTCTGTGAGTACATTTGCATTTTATTCATTGCTTTTAATAAAGTCTTGGCACTAGCTACTACACTAGATGGGTGTACTTCTTTAGGTTTAAATCTCAATACTTTGTAGAACCACCTTTCACTGCAATTACAGCTGCAAGTCTTTTTGGGGAGGATGTCTCTGCCAGCATTGCCCAGAGAGTGACATTTTTGCCCATTCTTTTTTGCAAAATAGCTCAAGCTCTGTCAGATTGGATGGAGAGCGTCTGTGAACAGAAATTTTCAAGTCTTACCACAGATTCTCAATTGGATTTAGGTCTGGACTTTGACTGGGCCATTCTAACACATGAATATGCTTTGATGTAAACCATTCCATTGTAGCTCTGGCTGTATGTTTAGGGGCGTTGTTCTGCTGGAAGGTGAATCTCCACCCCAGTCTCAAGTCTTTTGAAGAGTCTAACAAGTTTTCTTCTACGATTGCCCTGTATTTGGCTCCATCCATATTCACATCAACTATATATATATATATATATATATATATATATATATATATACAGAGCTTTTTTTCTCAGAAAATAGGTGCAGGAACTCAACCACGACCCCATTCAGATTTCACAAACAGTAGAAGGGTCTTAAAGGGGCATTAAATACCAGGATTGTATTACATACAGAGTGCAGAGTTCAGGGGGTTACACACAGAGTGCAGAGCTGTCACTTGTAAACACAGAGACCAGACTTCTGTGTTTACAAGTGATTGTGGTGAGCAGGCACCAAAGGGTCTGAGCCAGAGGTGGTGGAACTGAGTTCCCCCAAGTTCCCCCTGGAAAAAAAGCCCTGTATATATATATATTATATACAGTGCCTTTACAAAAAATGTATATAAAAATGTATTCATATTTCTTCTGTGTATTTAGCTGTCTGGAGTTCAGCTTTAGGTCTGATTGCACAGAGTCTGTTAGAACTTTTCAACAGAATTTAAATTATGAGAGCTCAGTGGTTCTGCAACATAGAAATGAGTGGGAGATTTTTCAGGTTGAATGTAAATGGCCCACTGAGCCTACCAATGAGATTCTTAGAATGGTGCAAAACATGGGGGTTGATTTACTAAAGGCAAATCCACTGTGCACTGCAAGTGCAGTCGCTGTAGATCTAAGGGGAAGATCAAAGTGAGCTCTGCTGATTTCTATCATCCAATCATGTGCATGCAAAAATTATGTTTTTTATTTTTCTTGGATGTTCCCCTCAGATCTACAGCGACTGCACTTCTAAGTGCACTTTCAGTGCAAAGTGGATTTTCCTTGAGGCTGGGTTCACACTGGTACGACACGACAGTCATACAACTTTCATCCTACTTTGCCCTGCGATATCAGTCCTACATCGGTCCTACATTGGTCCTACATCCACATCCATCCGACTTGAATGAACAGGATACTACTTTGATCCGACTTTGTAATAGTATGACGTGTCCTTTGACCAATTAAAACAATCCCAGTGTGAGATAAATTCCTTTTACTGCTGCTGTAATCACGATGTTGGATGTCATAAGTCGGATGGTAAGGATAATGATCATACTTTGATCCGACTTCAATGATATATAATGGGCTGAAGTAGGATCAAAGTAGTACAGGGAGCATTTTCAAAGTCGGACCGACTTATGTCGGACATTGTGAGCTCATGCGACATGAGCTCCCAATGTCGTACCAGTGTGAACCCGGCCTTAATATATAACCCGGTCCCCCTCCCGTGTTGAGTTTTCTCAGCGTGCATTTGGCCAGAATACATATCTGTAAAAATGTTAGAAAAAGATTGTAGAGTTTCTAATTGAATTAAATGTGGCACACAAAGCTTACATTATCAAACATTTCCTTCATAATGGTGTAGCTGACTTTATTTATTATATTAATAGCACTTAACTTGAGACTAATTACAAAGCGTGATACTGATGAATAAGGGGATTAAACAATTGAAGTTACTAATGAAATCACTCAGCTCAGCCAGTTAAAGGGGCATGACAGTCTTTTCAATCATTTATTTAGCTATAATGTTGTATAACATTTTTTAGTTGCGGCTTTTATTAGTTTATTTAGAGTAAGCGCAGTATATATTTTTTTCCATTTAGCTATACATGTACATACAAAGGATCAGTCTGATTTAAAGGAATACCCAAACTGATGTTTGAGTTTTGATAAATAATGAAGATACGGTAGATAATGATAACAAACGGCAGTTTTTATATCTCTGGGGTTTCTGTTATATTTTTTACTTGTATTATGGAGAATGCCACAATAGGCAGGGAAACATCCTCTGCTCCAAGGTAAAGAGTGAGGCATTCTTCACACTGGTGTTTACCCACATACACCCCCAATTCCAGCAGCAAAAATCAGCAGGTGCATGCAAATAGTAGCATCTGTTCAGACTGTACAAAGTAATGACGGCTAATAGCAGCTGTCGCTGTTTGCATGTAGCTTCAAACCAAGTTGTAACCTGCGGTTAGGGATCGATGTCTGAGTTTGGATGTAGTCAGATGTGCCTAGACTTGGAAATTTCTCCATAACGCAGGTAACACAGTGATCAGCACTTGCAGCCATTGTCTGTAAGCGCTGATCGGATGCTGGTTTTTCAGCATGGCCATTCGACATCGGGCAGGCTGCTGTACTCACCGGCATAATGTTGACCGGTTTCTGTTGAGACGGCTGACACCGGCCTGTGCGTACCAGCCTTTATTTGCATGCACCTTTCATTTCAGACGCAATTATCCACTGATTATTGCCTCTGGAGTCCAGTGTATACTTCTAAAACAAGCACAGAAAAAAATCTTTATGATGTTGCCAGAAATCTTGATGTATCTATATAATAGAGATTAGGAGAGGGGTAAGAGTTTGTAGTCCAAATAAGGAGAGCAGCCTAGTGTGATGCTCCCCAATATATAAAGTACAACAAGTTTGAAAAAATAAACCTAATACAGCCAACACATCTAAGGACTGGTAAGCTCAAATATTTCAAATTGTAGTTTTTGGGTCTAGATACATTTTAAACAGGGATTTTGGAAGAAGAGGAGGCCGATACAGAGCCCCCTAGTGTTTAATCTGCAACTCTGTATAGTTAGAGCTGAACTCCGGGATTGGTAAAACACTACCCTTGTAGTGGGCACCCCCTACACTGCAAGGGCTAATTGCTAATGCCTGGTATACACTACGTTTTTTTTGTGTTTAACCCAGCGTGCTGAACGGAAAAAAATGCATGAGCTTGTGAGGAGCGATATCCCTGCGATATCCCTGCTGTGTTATTGTGTTCTGACAGGGGGACCACTTCCCTCACCAGAACACACCGTTCAGTTCTCACAGCCATTGACTGTGAGCTCTGATCGGATGCCAATTGGCTGCTCTTTTTCCGGCATGCCCGTTCAACTGAAGCTGGACAAGCTGCTGTGCACACGGGCCGAATACCGGACAATATTTGGCCCATGCCTTTAGTCTAAAGTTAGAAGAATAAGGTATGGGTAATGCTGCAGCTGTCCCCCACTGGCCCTAAGATTGAGTATTAAGCAATCGGTCTCGGTCTTTATGGAGTGACTGTCCATCGTCTCTGTCTGCTGTGCTCCTCCAGTGCTCACTGGAGTGGCGGGCTGTGGAGGAGGCGGGAGCTGCTGGCATGCTGAGAGGCTGAGCTAGCTGATGGTCAGACATCTGGGTGGATCTTGGTCTTAAAGTTGGTATCTCTGCAGAGCCTGGGCTGGCTCTGTGACATGGGCTCAATCTGGGTTACAGGAGATCAGAAATAAGTGCACTCCTGTGACCCAGAAGAGAAGTATGCCCAAAAAAGCTTTGGCCAACCCTCTGTTTTTACCACTCTTCACTGTGTACGCCACGTCATGTTGATAGCAACTCATCTAGAAGAGAATAGGAAGAGCCCCCATATGCATCATGGGTGGGAGCTGGGCTTCTGTTCCTTGTGCAGTCCTTCTCAGATATGTACTGTATACATAACTATTTTTGACTGCAAAATTTTAGGCCGTAGTTTTTTTTTCTCAATTAACAACAATGGTTTACCATTCTAAATACAGACTTGCTATTCAGCCTTTGTTTTATATACAGTTACTCCCATGACAGCTTTTGTTTTATTTTGCAATTATTCATATGACAGCTGTTTTAGATTTGTTTTGTTGTGTAAGCTGACACAGCTTTTATTTATTTCTCCTGCAGTGCTGAAAGGTGGGACATGGCAGAATGTAATATGGAAGGAGGTATGTACACTGCTGTTTTCTTGGTGATAGATGTAAGCAGATCCTTTACAGAGGAGCTGTCAGATCTCTTTGATTCTGGGAAGCAGAATGTGCAACAAAAGAAGCTTGATAAAACATTGTTTGTATTTGTCAAAAGTATACACACAATTCATGGATCAGCGGGAGAATGATTCTGATTCACCTCTCAGATACAAAAATACACTAAAAAAGACTGTGGGGTTATTTACTAAAGGCAAACCTACTTTGCACTACAAGTGCAAAGAGCACTTGAAATTGCACTGAAAGTGCACTTGGAAGTGCAGTCAGGCCTCGTACACACAACTGTTCTCCTCGACAAAATCCATCAAGAAACTTGGTGGCAGAGCTTTTTGAGACCGGAGCGCACCTTCGGTAAAAGTAGCGTTCGTAATGGAGATAGCACTTTCGTCAAGCTGTAACAGACTGAAAAGCGTGAATCATCTCTTACTAAACTTTTACTTAACACGCAGTAACATGAGATTAGCAAATGCAGCCCCAAGGGTTGTGCCAGTGGAATCGAACTTCCCCTTTATAGTGCCGTTGTAAGTGTTGTACGTCACCGCGTTTGAGAACGACAAGATAAAGTCTTGACAGTGTGTACGCAAAGAAAGCTTGACAAAATTCTCAACAAGCCTAAGGCCTCGTACACACGACCGAGAAACTCGACGGGCGAAATACATCGGTTTGCTCGTCAAGTTCCTTGTGAAGCCATCGAGAAACTCGACAAGCCAATTTTCTCCATTCCCGTCAAGGAAATAGAGAACATGTTCTCTTTTTGGCTCGTCGAGTTTCTCAACAGTTTCCTCGACGAAAATGTACACACGACCGGTTTCCTCGGCAAAAAAATATCTCCCAGCAAGTTTCTTGCTGGTTTTTGCCAAGAAACTCGGTCGTGTGTACGAGGCCTGACAAGAACCTCGTTGAGGAAAACGAAGTTTCTTTTACGACGAGATTCTCGGTCGTGTGTACGAGGCCTCACTGTAGATCTGAGGGGGACATGCAGGGAAAATAAAAAACAGCATTTTAGCTTGCACATGATTGGATGATAAAATCAGCAGAGCTTCCCCTCGTTTCAGATGTACCCCTCAGGTTTACAGCGACTGCACTTCCTAGTGCACTTTCAGTGCAATTTCTAGTGCATTTGCACTTGTAGTACAAAGTGGATTTGCCTTTCGTAAATGACCCCTTGTGTGTAGCTTGTACACTATAGAGACAAAAGCTACTTTTGTGAATGAGGCATAAAGAAAAACATTTGGACAATTGTGAAATTTTAACTACGTGACAACAATTTATGGAAGGCCCTTTCTAAACCCAGCATGATTGTCTCTCTACACACAAAGCCAGTTCCATAAAGACAAGGTTTGACAAGTTTGGTGTGCGGGAACATAACCTGCATGGAGCTCTGATCTCAACTCAACTGTACATCTTTGGGATGGACTGGAATGCCGATTGCAAACCAGGTCTTCTGATCCAACGTCAATTCCTGACCTTACAAATGTTCTTTTTGCTTAATGAGCACAAGTGCGCACAGACAAACTACAAAAGCTTAAAGCCTTCCTACAAGAGTGGAGGTGGTGAAAGGGTTGTAAACCCTTGTTTTTTTGTTTTTTTTAATAAAAAAAAAACAACCATGCCTATACTTACATGCTCTGGGCAATGGCTTTTCACAGAACAGCCCCGATCCTCTTCTTCTGGGGCCCCCCTCTGGCGCGCTAAAGGTTGCTTTAAAGAGAGTTTTCTAAAAAATGACACAATGGGGTTGGTTTACTAAAACTGGAGAGTGTAAAATCTGGTGAAGTTGTGTCGGGTAGCCAACCAGCTTCTAGCTTTTTCAGTTAAAGGCTAACTCCACTTTCACGGGGAAAAAATTAGCAAATGAAGAAAAAATCAAATATTGTATACCATTGTGACACAAGTCATATTGTATTTGAATGTTATTAAAAATTACCTTTCCTTTTCAATCTGCAGCTCTATAATTTTCTGTGAATGCAATGCAATATGGCTACCTGGAGGTGTTGTGTACACAGAATGTGTACAGATCATCCCCCAGATATGTAATTTCCTGCTTGTGTGACTGGCTCAGATTTCAGGCATCTCCTGCAACAAAAATGTAATTTTTGGTGAAATACTTTCAATAAAAAATCACGGCTAAAGGGATGCAGGCCCAACAGCTTTCCTCATTACAGGCTTGCAGGTGCACAGCTGATTGATAATTATTAAACCACTCCTATTAGACTCACTAAGCTCAGGGGCACAGAGGAACACACATGGATTTCTTCAGAATAACAAAAGGTAGGAATCTGCAACAAAGTTTGTTAAAATCCTTGTAATGTACATAGATCACCCAGAGGGGAATGTTTTTTTTTTCTCAACAAAAGTGGAGTTACGCTAAAGGGCCCTTTCACACGTACGGACCGTATGTCCGCATTTTCATCCGTCCGTTGCGGATGAAAACGGGACATACATGGGTCCTTATGTGATTACGGGTGTCAGCGGATGACCATCCGCTGACACCCGTAATTTGTCCACCTCCGCAAAGATCCGCATTTTCGGACGGAAGAAAACCCTATTTTTCTTCTGTCTGCCGGATCGGATGAACACGGACATACGGTCCGTGTTCATCCGATTCCCCATAGGGGAGAGCGGAGGAAAGACAGGGAGGTCCCTGCACAGTGTTCGGGGACCGCCCTGTCAGCTGCCAGCTCAGCAGGGATTTTACGGAGGATCCCCGCTGAGCTGTACGGACACACAGAGGCGGATCATTACTGATCCGCCCTGTGTGAAAGGGCCCTTTAGCTTTGACAAAATAAGCTAAGCGCTCCACTTTTTCTACATTTTGTTATGTTACAGCCAAAATGGATTAGATTCATTATTTTCCTCAAAATTCTATAAACAATACCCCATAATGACAACGTGAAAGAAGTTTGTTTGAAATCTTTGCAACTTTATTAAAAATGAAAAACGAAATCATTGAGCTGTTTCTACAACTTGATTGGAGTCCACCTGTGGTAAATTAAGTTGATTGAACATGATTTGGAAAGGCACATACACCTGTTTATATAAGGTCCAACATGGGCTTTCACACTGTAGAAACAGCCGCTGCTGTTTCGGGTCGATTTGCAAAAAAATTCTCTGGTCTGATGAAACAAACATTGAACACTTTGGCCTGAATGGCAAGCGTCATGTCCGGAGGAAACCAGGCACCGCTCATCACCTGGCCAATACTATCCCTACAGTGAAGCATGGTGGTGGCAGCATCATGCTGTGTGAATGTTTTTCAGCGACAGAAACGGGAGACTAGTCAGGATCGAGGGAAAGGTGAATGCAGCAATGTACAGAGACAACCTTGATAAAAACCTGCTCAAGAGCGCTCTGGACCTCAGACTGGGGTAAAGGTTCATCTTCCAACAGGACAACGACCCTAGGCACACAGCCTAGATCAGTGGTTCTCAACCTGAGTCCTCATGTACCCCCAAAAGTCCATGTTTGCAGATTTTCCTACATCTTGCACATGTGCTTTAAATCAGAGTCAATGGCTTGGTATTTTAGACAGCTATTTTATCTAAGAGAAATTCCCAAAACATGGCCTGTTGGGCAGTGATGTATTTAGGTTTTGTGCTGCCCAAGGCCTGACTTAACTCGTGCACCCCTAATTTAAATACGACCCACCCCTTCCTGTCAAGGCCACACCCCTTGCTGTGAAAGACCTGCCCTTCCCTTACTCTAACCAAAATGAAAAAAAAAAAGTGTTCCTATAGTTCTACTATAGCACAAACTTCTGATAATATTATGGAGAGGACTATAAAGATATAACCATGCCAATGGTACAGCAGAAAATATGTAGCACAGTGAGGAAGGTTTGTGGTCCAGGATGATAGGACAGTCAAAATTAGAAGCTCCGCCCCTCCCTTCAGTTGCGGGATGCTTGCCTCTCTGCCTAGTCCGCCCCATAAGACTGGTGCTACACTAACAGTGCTACACTAATAGCGCAAGCTGGCGGGGACTCTTTCTGTGCTGCCCCCCTGCAACGTGCTGCCCTAGGCCTAGGCCACGATACAGCCCTGCTGTTGGAGATACTGGAGGACTGAGATTGAGAACCACTGGACTAGATAACAAAGAAGTGGCTATGGGACAACTGTGTGAATGTCCTTGAGTGGCCCAGCCAGAGCCCAGGCTTGAACCCGATTGGACATCTCTGGAGAGATCTTAAAATAGCTGTGCACTGACACTCTCCATCCAACCTCATGAAGCTTGAGAGGTCCTGCAAAGAAGAATTGGGGAAACTGCCCAAAAATAGGTGTGCCAAGCTTGTAGCATCATACTTAAAAATATTTGATTTCCATTTATTTTTAATACATTTTCAAAGATTTCAAACAAACTTCTTTCACATTGTCATTGTGGGATATTTTTTGTAGAATTTTGAGGACAATTATGAATTCCTTCCATTTTGGAATAAGACTGTAACATAACAAAATGTGGAAAAAGTGACGCTCTTTGAATACTTTCCAGATGCACTATATACAGAGCTGCATACAATTTTGCACTCTCCAGTTTTAGTAAATCATCCCCAATGGGTTCTCCCCTCCCTCAACAGCTAGGCTTTAACAGTAGCTATATTTTCAGATTTTGTATAAAGTACAACCTGCTGGTGAACTCTGGTGTTGTAACATAAGCGAATAAATAAAAATTGGGGTTGATTTACTAAAACTGAACCATGGTGCAGCTCTGCATGGTAGCCAATCAGCTTCTAACTTCAGCTTCTTCAATTAAGTTAAAAAAAAAAAAAAAAAATGGAAGCTGACTGGTTTCTATCAGGAGCTGCTCCAGATTTTTCACTCTCCAGTTTTAGTAAATCAGTCCAATTGTATTTTTAATGGTTGGCCATCAATACAGGATGAAAACAGGAAGAGGGAGAGGCTATGTTTGGATTTAATGGTACCGTATAACAACTGGTACTAAAATTATCAAGGACATTTTTATTACAAAAACAATATATATATATATGATAATGTTTTCACAAAAAGACATATTGACAGTGGGCAGCAGACACCTTATATACACATGTAATTTTATTGATGTATTCACAAAATGTATCTTGTAAGTAATATGTATTTTTTCTATCTCCATAGCTATATGACAATCATTTCTGTACACCAGGGGTCCTCAAACTTTCTAAACAGGGGGCCAGTTCACGGTCCCTCAGACTTTTGGGGGGCCGGACTATAGTTTGAAAAGAAATATAAACAAATACCTTTGCACACTGCACATATTTTTTTTGTAGTGCACAAAAAACAGTTAATCAACATATACTAATAAGTATTTCACATAATCCCTTCATCACAGACTCCCCCCCCCCCCCCCATCACAGATCCACCCATCACAGACTCCTCTCCATGAAAGACTCCCCCCAATCACAAAGCTCCCCATCACAGATCTCTCCCATTACAAAGCCCCCCCCCCATCACAGATCCACCAATCATAAAGCTCCACCACAGATCCCCCCAATCACAGACTCCCCCCATATGACAGAGCCCCCCCATCACAGAGTCCCCCCATATTACAGAGTCCCTGCATCACAGATCCCCTCATATCACGGAGTCCCCCCATCACAGATCCCCTCATATCACAGAGTCCCCCCATCACAGATCCCCTCATATCACAGAGTCCCCCCATCACAGATTCCCTCATATCAGAGTCCCCCCATCACAGATCCCCTCATATCACAGAGTCCCCCTTCCCCCATATCACAGAGTCCCCCTTCCCCCATATCACAGAGCAGCACTTCCCCCATATCACAGCGCAGCACTTCCCCCATATCACAGCACTCTCCCCCCCCCTCCCCCATATCACAGCACAGCACAGCACTTCCCCCATATCACAGCACTCTCCCCCCCCTCCCCCATATCACAGCACAGCACAGCACATCACAACACTCCCCCCCCGCATATCAAAGCGCAGCACTTCCACCATATCACAGCGCAGCACTTCCATCATATCACAGCACTCTCCCCCCCTCCCCCATATCACAGCACAGCACAGCACATCACAGCACTCCCCCCCGCATATCAAAGCGCAGCACTTCCACCATATCACAGCGCAGCACTTCCATCATATAACAGCGCAGCACTTGCACCATATCACAGAGCAGCACTTCTACCATATCACAGTGCAGCACTTCCATCATATAACAGCGCAGCACTTGCACCATATCACAGAGCAGCACTTCTACCATATCACAGTGCAGCACTTCCACCATATCACAGCGCAGCACTTTGACCATATCACAGCACTCCACCCCCCGCCTTTTACAGCACCGCACATCACAGCACTCCCCCCCGCATATCACAGCACAGCACAACACTTCCACCATATCACAGCGCAGCACTCCCCCCCTCATATCACAGCACAGCACATCATAGCACTCCCCCACCTTATTCACACACGACGCAAAGCCTGACAGGATCGGACAAAGCGCGGGACTTTTCAAGTGAAAGGCAGATGATTGATTTCTGGGACCACCCCACTGCCTAGTAACCAATTACCCGCTTCTTAACTCGAAAAGTCCCGCCCTTTGTTTGGACCTGTCACGCTTCGTGTCTTGTGTGACTAATGTAGCAGAGGGGAGGGGGAAGTCTTGCAATCTTATCAAAGGGACAGTCCATGCCTTTGGCCGGGTAAATCGCCTTGGCGGGCCGTACACCATCTAACTATAGAAAGCTCCTGAAGAAGCAGATAATATAAACCCACAAAACATGTAGAGCAACCGGTTTACAGATGGTATCTATGTTCTAGTTGTTATGATAGGAAGCAACTTTTTTAGTCTGTTTGGATTGTCATGATTTGTTTTCTGTGAAAACATTATCATACATATATATTTACAGGCATAACCCACTTTTAAGTATACAATGGGGTTTTATTTACGAAAGCTGGAAAGCGCAAAATCAGGCTCACTTCTGCATAAAAGCCAATGAGCTTTCAGGTTTTATTACCAAAGCTTACTTGAACAAGCTGGGGTTAGAAGCTCATTGGCTCATTGGTTTCTATGCAGAAGTGAGCCTGATTTTGCGCTTTCCAGCTTTAGTAAATAAGCCCCATTGTGTACTTAAAAGTGGGGTATGTGTATATATATATATATATATATATATATATATGTATATATGTGTGTGTGTATATGTGTGTGTGTGTGTATATATATATATATATATATATATATATATATATATATATATATATATATATATATATATATATATATATATATATATATATATATATATATATATATGTATGTATGTAATAAAAATGTCCTTGATAATTTTACTCTTGACTGTTCAATGCCAGTTGCTATACAGTACCATTAAAGTCCAAAAATAGCCTCTCCCTCTTTCTGTTTGTATCTTGATGGGACCACAAATGCTATTTCTATCTTCTAGGCACTTCTCTACATCAATCAAGGATGCACCGTGAACAACAGTGGTGATGGGAGATGGCAGCCTATAAACATATTAATCAGATATTAATTACATTTTTAAAAACCCCTTTAAAGTGGAGCTACATTGCATTTGAGCACCACACACCAAAAACACTATTTTATTCATTTTTTATATATTTAAAGCAAACTCACCCACCGATCCCTGTCTCCATGCTCCCAACACCTGTTGGCTTTTTTGTCCATCGCCATCTTGAGTAAGGACAAATTCATGTAACATTTACTTCCTGGAATCCATCTGCCCTTACTGTAGCTCAGGCGTGCAGACATGAGGGTGCTGAGAACCCCCTCCCCCCCTCCTGAAGACTCCTGGGATGTATGACATAATTTGCCTAGGCCTGGAAACTATGAAGTAACTGAAGAAATGTAAAAAAAAAAAGTAAAAAAAAAAAAAAAAAAGGTTTAAAACAAATGCTGTAAATATGATATGCTACCTATTAACTAATGCTAGCAGCATAAGGATTACAAATAATCACTGTTGATTGTGAGAAGTTCTGCTTTAAAAAATAAATACGAGTAAACTGTTTTAGTTATGTTTTAGCTATGTACTATGCTTTGTTTAGAGATGTGTGTATTTTATTATACTTTGCTTGCTTTTGCTCCTTGGAAGGGCTGATGACAATGTGAGTGATGATTAAGGACAGACATTGTGTGCTCTCTTTTTCCCCTGCTTGCTTCTTGGCTGCCCCTGGATGGACAGGTGGCAGTGGGAGACATTGTGAAAGTGACCAATGGCCAGCATATGCCAGCTGATATGATCATTTTATCTTCCAGGTCAGATGATTCTTTATTTGGGTGTCACTTTTCTTCGCTTTAGCTGATCCAAATTTAATTTTGCATTGTGTCTAGCTTTTCAGACTATGGTTTTATGATACAATTTTAAGATTCACTGCTAACATGAAGCATTATAAATATGCCACACATTGAAAGATAAAGGATAGTTAATTTTGAACTGAATAAGCAGCATTTATTATTATTTTAATTCATTTATATATTTATTGTACATTGCTTTATTATGACCATTGTGGGTAGTGGAAAAGGTTCTAAAAACGCTAGTTGCCACTTTATACAGAAAGCAGCCAATCAGAATAAATTTTTCATTTTTCAAGTACAAGAATTTGAAATAGTTGCCAAGTGAAGTAACTGCACTTTTGCTCCAGTTTTCATAAATTAGCTTTCCAGATGTCTGTGTGAACAGTTGTAGGCAGTGGCTTGGTGCAGCTAAGTGCAGGAGCCCAAAGCAGTCACTTAGCAGTCTTTCACTAATCCTACAAATCACACTTGCTACTTGCATTGTATGCTAAGGTGCGCATAAACATGCAAAGGCGTGACCTGACCACCCTAAGGCCCCGTACACACGACCGAGTTTCTCGGCAGAATTCAGCCAGAAACTCGATGGGAGCCGTATTCTGACGAGGAAACCAGTCGTGTGTACACTTTTGGCCGAGGAAACCGACGAGGAACTCGTCGAGCCAAATAGAAAACATGTTCTCTATTTCCTCGTTAGTCAATGGGGAAACTTGGCTCGCCAAGATCCTCGGCGGCTTCACAAGGAACTCAACGAGCAAAACACATCGTTTTGCTCGTCGAGTTTCTCGGACGTGTGTACGGGGCCTTAGTCATTGAGACCAGGCTTTAAAGTCAAATGCTAGTCAACGATTGCATTTACATGAATGAGGAGGGGGAGAGAAGCACCACAAAGAGGTGCTGACAGTGACACTTTTTTATTGAAGGTAACAATAATTTAAAGTGTATCTAAGCCCAAGAACAAAAATGTTCTTCAGGTAGATCTCCACCTCTTTAAAGTGATTGTAAAGCTTTGATTAAATACAAAACAAAAAAACAACATCACACTTGCCTCCACTGTGCAGTTTTTTTGCACAGAGTGGCCCCCAATCTTTGACTTCTGGGGTCCCACGGTGGCTCTCACGTCTCCTCCCTGCATTATATACTCCCCTAGGAGTGCCCAACCTTTTGAAGCACGAGGGCCACTTAAGCGACTTGGTAACCGGTCGCGAGTCAAAATAAACAGAGCAGACGGATGGCAGGTCCATGTCTGCTCTGCATATGCCCACTATACTCTTTTTTTAGTGGATCATATTGGAGGTAGGACACAAGTTAGATTAGATCTGCCACTCCTAAGAGGTGAATGGAGGGTCCAATTGGGTCGAACTGGCTGTGTAAAAGGGGCCCAAGGCTGCTTTCAAACCGATGCGCTGTAATTTACCAACGCAGTGTACCTTTGGCTTTCCTTTACTTTGCAATAGACTTCTATTATATTCTGCATGTTTGGTGCATTTTCTGAATGTGTATGGCTCAGTGCAGGTAACCCGCAGGTGCGCTTCTCTGCATCTTTGGGTCTATTTGAAAGCAGCCCAGTAACCACTGCAGAACAGATATGCTCACTGTGATTTTAGTAATAAAATGACCCTTAATAACAGTATTCTATTTCATCCCAGAGAAGGAGGTCGCAGGCCACATCAGAGGGCCCCACGGGCCACATGTGGCCCCCGTGCCACTAGTTTGGGGCCCCTGCCCTAGGAGAAGCGCTCTCCCAGGTGGTTACCCTGCGGGCGCTCTCCCGTGTCCATCATTCGGCGTCCATAGACATCGAATGTAGGACTCGGCCCTGCCCCCAGGTGCCCACGTCATTGGATTTGATTGACAGCAGCAGGAGCCAGTGGCTGCACCGCTATCAATCTATTCAATCAAGAGGTGAGAACCCTGGGCTGAGGGACAGTGCGTCACCGATGTGGGAAATTCCAGGGCTCCGGTAAGTAAAATGGGGGGGCTGGGGGGCAGTCAGTGCCAGGTGTTGTTTCACCGTAATGTATAGGATGCATTAAGGTTAAACACAAGGGTTTACAATCCCTTTAAGGTTGCCTACCCCTTCTCTATACTGTATCTCTCCTCATCTCCATTACTTTTGGAAGAGGTGTCCTGTAGTTCAGAGGAGATAGCTGGAAAGGCAGATAAGATTGTCTGATCTTTCAGATCACAGGACATTACAATGAAACACGTTTTGTGACAAGAACAGGTACTTTACATACTTAAAAAAACTGTAGTTAGCCAAAAAAAAAAAAAAACGAAAGAGGTCGCCACTGCTAAGGACTGGTAAGCAGCAATATATAACATTATTGTTCTTGGGTTTTGATATACTACGTGGAGCTGTTATGCTTTGCACTGTTTGCTTTCACTGGTGGTAGACTGGTAGTAATGCCTGAAGCCTCGTACACACGACCGAGGAACTCGACGGGCAAAACACATCGTTTTGCTCGTCGAGTTCCTTGTGAAGCCGTCGAAACTCGACAAGCCAAGTTTCTCCATTCCTGTCAAGGAAATAGAGAACATGCTCTCTTTTTGGCTCGTCGAGTTTCTCGACAGTTTCCTCGACAAAAATGTACACATGACCGGTTTCCTCGGCAAAAAAATATCTCCCAGCAAGTTTCTTGCTGGTTTTTGCCGAGAAACTCGGTCGCGTGTAAGAGGCCTGAGAGATGTTTCACAGCTACTTCTGAACTTCTAGTCTAAGGTTTCTACCTCACATGCATGCATACACATACTAGGACAAAATTAGAAAGGATACAATTGCCATTATGTCATTGGAGTGTGGGAGGAAACCAGAGTACCTGGAGGAAACCCGCACAGGCACAGAGAGAACATGCCAACTCCACGCAGGTATTGTCATGGTTGAGATTTAAACTTATGACCCTAGTGCTAGGGCTACACTTTATGGAAGAAAACATTACACAACGGTACAAAATCTGCTTCCAAACATACAATAGAATTTGAATTAAGAATTGCATAATAATTTATGTATATTTCATGAATATTGAAATAGTCACAATGCAAAATAATTTGTCAGTTTTGTTTGATGTGGCTGTAACTGCTGTGATTGTTTGATTTGTGTACACTTGTGCTGTTCTTGTGTGTCAAAAGATGTTAGTACTGGTTTACTATTTTTATACCGCATTACACCCTCAGCTGCAGGGCTGTGGAGTCGGAGTCGGAGTCTCGGAGTCGGGGGAAATTTTGGGTACCTGGAGTCGGAGTCGGCAAACAATGCACCGACACCGACTCCGACTCCTACTAAATTTAGATTGGAATAAAAAAAAAAAAAAGCAAGTTTAAATGTCCCAATTCACAAAAAGTTATAATTAATGACTTCTCTACTGTAAGAATAAAGACCAATGCATGCAGTGCCTCACGTAACCGCAAAACGAACACGTTAAGCGACCGTGAAGAAGCATGCTTTTCATGTGCTTCACTATATGGCACGCAACGCACAATTAGGAGCTGCAATACTTATACTTTCCATAGTGTTGTGTTCTGCTGTTACAGGGAACGCATGTTAGAGAACCAGTAAGTGTCCAAATAAAAAAATTCCAACAGGAGTTTTATAAAGCACTAAAAGAAGTTGAAAAGTATGATCGCTCATCAAAACTTACTGTTGAAGAAGCCATCCTTGTTTATCCAGAGATCGTTAGTGATGTGGCCAGAATAGTTACTGCAATGCCACCCACCCAAGTCAGTGTCGAAAGATTATTTTCAGCCCTAAAAATAATAAAGTCTGACTTAAGAGCCTCTATGAAAGAGGATCTGGCAGAGGCAATTCTATTCCTTAGAACTCTACATTGAATTGATTTGCATTTGCTAAGCCTATAACTACATTTTAATATTAAAATAAACCATTTCTAGGTTTTACAGATTTTGTTTTTGGTTCATTATAGATAAGCTTTGTTTTTGTTCTAAAACAACCAAATAATGTGGTTTGTATTTTTGAACTGGTAAAGATCCTGTTCCTGATGTTTATGCCTGCTGCTACTATCCAGCCACTTGATTGATTAATACAAAAAAAATTATAAAACTTTGTTTTCATTGTGTTTGTCTTTTGCTTAAACTGTGCAATACAGTAGACTGTTGGCTTCCCAGCCAGTAGTCCTGTGGTAGGTTGCGTTTCTTTCCCTCAAGGAATGTATAAAATACATTCGCATATTAATACAGAGGAGTCGGAGTCGCGGAGTCGGAGAGTCGGAGTCGGTGTCGGAAGTACATAAAACTGAGGAGTCGGAGTCGGAACATTTATCTACCGACTCCACAGCCCTGCTCAGCTGTACTACAAAACTACTTCCCTAGGGTACTTTTTCAAACACATTAACAGCCTTTACTTAGTACATGATGATAGTATATAGTGAATTTAAAAGACTAAAAGGAAGAAAATAAAAGAAATATAATGTTAGAGTTTACACTTTAATCTTCTAAAATTGTCACTGGATCTGACTAATCATTTAAAGTTTCTGGGCCTAGTTCTAGACAATGCTCAGGCTAAAAGTTTCCATTCAATGTAAGACTCTATGGTCTCAGACTGAATCTACCTAGAGCAGGAGTTATCAGAATCTCATATTATAATGCCGCGTACACACCATCACTTTATGTGATGAAAAAAAATGACGTTTTTAAAAACGTCACTTTAATTGACTGTGTGTGGGGGAAAACGTCGTTTTATGTCTTGTAAAAAACGACCAAAAAAAATTGAAGCATGCTTCAATTTTATGTGTCGTTTTTCAAAAGTGCACTTTTTACTTCACAGAAATTGACCGTGTGTAGCAAAAAACGTCGTTTTCTAAGACGTTTTTTCATCCACGCATGCCCAGAAGCTACTTATGAAGCAAGCTTCAATGGTAAAACGTGGTGGAACGTAACCTCGCTTTGCAAGAACATTGTGAGAAAAACGATGGTGTGTAGGCAACTTCGTCTTTGAAAATTGAAGTTTCAAAAACGTCATTTTTTACTTCACAGAAAGTGTCGTTTTTTTTCATCACATAAAGTGATGGTGTGTACGCGGCATTAGAGTCCTAGGTCTAATGTAGCCCCATTTGGGCAGTTCATTTTGCCCAAATTCACTCCAGACCTCTGTGATTCAACATTCTGTCCTTGTGGAACAAGTCTATCCTGTCTTTGGACAGACCAATTAATTTGTCATCGAGGACCAGGTTGTCCCTGGCTTGGTGGCTCAGGAATTTGACTCTGGTGTTAGAGGTTTTTCCTCCCTCTCTTTTAAGGATCCTCATGATAGATACCAGCCTTTGGTGCTGCAGAGGAGTCTTGGGCACTCTGTTAGTGCGGGGGACTTCTTCATCAATCTCGTCTCCTGATTAACATCCTGGAACTTCCGCTGATTTGCCTTTGTGTGCAGCATTGGACCATTCTATTGTAGGGTCATCTGTCTTGGATTTTATCAGGTGGCATACATCAATTATCATGATGGAACCAAAAGATAGATCAGAACTTTAGCTTCCAGCCCTGTCAATCATGTACATTCCAGGTGTGGACATTTGGTAGAAAAATTTCCTTAGATCCCTGATCCTGGAACTGGAGAATCTTCCCTACACCTTAAAGTTTTTCAACCCCCCTGTCGAAGGTAGGGAGGCTGAATGTGGATGTTCTGGGCTCTAGGTCTAACAAACTAGTTTTATCTTCAGGTAAAGTGATCCTCTAGCAGAAGCATTGGATGCTCTGGTGGCTCTAAGGAATTAGACCACCCCGATCTATTCCTTTCCTCCACTGAAACTGAACTGCTTCACAGGATTCAGATGGAGGACATTCTGGTGCTCCAAACTGGCCCATCTTCTATCCTAAGGACCAATTTGCTATCCGCCTTCATAATCGTTAGCTTTAACGGCATATTGAATCCCTGGATCTGAAAGATAGGGGCATCTCTGAGTCTGTTTTTACTACCTGCTGAAAACTAAGGTCTATTTTTGGACTTGAAAGGCATATTCCATGTGGTGTCAGTCTCGTGGCTTCTAACCCAGGAGCTTTCCTGTAGCTGCGTCTGAATCATTTTTAGGCTCTCTGCCCTAGCAAGGTTTGGTTTTTGCATAGAGAAAAGATGGGGTGGAGGCCAAGACCTCCTTCTTGCCTAAGGTAGTTTCTGCTTTTCATCTCAACCAGGACGCTGTTCTTAAGTCACTTTGACTGGTTTACCAAAAGTAAATTTGCATCCATTGTCTGTTTCTAAAATGCACAAAAAGGCAGCATGTCCTAATTTGAGGGTCCCTTTACATCTAAAGCAAACGTTTAGGCATTTTCCTTTAAGGCAGCCTATTTGTTTAAAATAGGCTGATAGTGCTCTGCAGCACATGAAAAAACCTTGCAGGTGCGTTTGTATCTACTTTATATGTGTGTTTGGGATGCCATTCACAGTGAATAGCACTGAAACTTACCACACGTATACACTGTTAACGCCTATTGTGGTTACATGCATTTTACAACTACTAGCGGTGAAGCCAACCTTGAGATGAACCTGTGCTCAAACTGTGTGCAATAATATATTTACATATTCTGAAAAAGTAAACACTTTAAGTCCTTACCTCGGTAGCTATAGGCATTGTGGAGCCTTCCAATATAAACATACAGCAGGTGTTTCTAAGCTTTTATAAACTGACTGAAACACAACTTTAAAGTCTATGCTGTGAGCTTTGAGGATCTATAAGATTGAATTACTTCAGAATACTGGCAGCTAGAGAGGTCATTGATGGCTTATTTTATAGAACTGTTACTGTCTTTTACTGATAAACAAATACATTAGGAATATGTAAATACATTACTGTTTAAAGTTTGAACAAGGTTGAACTTAGGTGCTCTAGGCGGCAGTGCAGGGATGTGAACTGGACAAATAGAAATACATGAGATTTTTACTTATAATGCATTCTCATGCTATAAAGTGCACATATTTACTGTATGACAGAAAAGTGTGAGGGGCCCTTATGGATATTGTGTATAGTCTCTCTCTTAAAGCAGAGGTTCACCCTAAATTTGAACTTTATATTACTACTAACCGCAGGCTTAAAGTGGAGGTTCACCCAAAAACTAAATTTTTAACATTCGATTGAGGCTCGTTTTGTGAAGGGGAATCGGGTGTTTTTTTTTTAATCGAAGCAGTACTTACCGTTTTAGAGAGAGATCTTCTCCGCCGCTTCCAGGTATGGGCTACGGGACTGGGCGTTCCTATTTGATTGACAGGCTTCCGACGGTCGCATACAGCGCGTCACGATTTTCAAAAAGTAGCTGAACGTCGGTGCGCAGGCGCCGTATAGAGCCGCACCGATGTTCGACTTCTTTCGGCTACTCGTGACGCGATGTATGCGACCGTCGGAAGCCTGTCAATCAAATAGGAACGCCCAGTCCCGAAGACCATACACGGAAGCGGCGGAGAAGATCTATCTCTAAAACGGTAAGTACTGTTTCGATTTTAAAAAAAAAACACCCGATTCCCCGTCACAAAACGAGCCTCAATCTAATGTTAAAAATTGTTTTTCGGGTGAACTCCCGCTTTAATACAAGTAGAATCCATGTTTTTTTTTCCCCGTAGCTCAATGATTACCTTTATTCTGATGTTTTGCATGTAGCTTCCAGGTACTGTTCCCCGCGGGAGTGGGCGTGTCCTTTGTTTTCCCCGACGGCCCAGTGTGTTATGGGTGCTGTTCGCAATGTCTCCTGGGAGTGATGTCACGAGATTCTCAGGAGACGATCTGTACTGTTTTCAACAGTATTCTCGCGGGTCACGTGGTCACGTTGTGGTCACGTCGTGGTCACGGCGGATCACCACATCCAGGAAGTCTTTGCTTGTGGGCTTCACAATGCCCACAAGAAAGATGGAAAACGTCTAGATGTTTTTTTTAAAAGTCCTTCTTTATGACGGAAAACGAGGCAGTGTGATTAGAAGTGGCTAGCAAGTGAGTGTCAATTTCATATATGTTTTACTATGCATTGCACACAAAAGTAAAAAATCGAGAAACCGCGGAACCTCTGCTTTAAGTTCTTCATAATAGAAAAATAGTATTTTCTGCTGTGTTTTTTCTTGTGCATTGTGGTGACATTATCCTTTAGTTTGTTTACTCCCATTACATTGCATGTCATGGGTTCATCTGTGTTTGTGTGAAAAGCCGAAGTGCCTTGGCCTGATTTATGAAACCTGGAGGAGTGGAAAGAAGTGTTGTCAATATCGTCCAATCAGCATTACTTTTTTTGACCTGCCTGGAAAATAAATAAATAAATAAGAAAATTGTAGCCTATTGGTTGCACAAATGCACAATCTCCTTTAGTTTTATTAAATCAGCCCATGGTTCTTAGTAATCTGAATCTTTCCTTTTTCACGTGTCTTGTAAAGTTCATATAATAAAGTAATTTACTTAGTCAACTTTGTAAATTCTACTCATTACTTAAATTGTAAATTCTACTCATTACTTAAATTGTAAATTCTACTCATTGCTCATTACTTACATTTTTGCTCTTTGCCTGTAAAGTCTCTTGAAGTTCATTGTTTCTAGTGGGAAATGTTTACCATTTATTTGCTTCTATGTGTAAATTTTATGAATGCTATAGTTTCAATGGAATATTCCTAATAGGTTATGAATATTACTACTAAAATGAAGCTGTGGCCAGGCTATGGACCTACATATTCTTAAAGAGGAACTGCAGTCTGCCCACATAATTTGTAATAAAAACATCTTTGCCATTCTAAAGCTTCCCTCCAACCACTTTGCATAATATTTTATATATACACTGTGATTCCGTACTTGCCAAATATGCTGCAGAAATCCTCCCTTCACTGAGTCTGGCTGCAACCATTTTAACCGTAGGCAGCTGAGGCTGCTGCCTGTTCACTTCCTGGATTTACAGGAAGGCACACCTCCAGCTCTGCAGCTCTCTTTGGCTCCTTATGACTCATCCACCTCCCTTCCTGGCAAACTCTCACAAAAGAGAGAGCTGTGAATGATGTCATAAGCCTAGGCTAATGACCAGACAAGGAACAGGAATTGGGCCGTAGAAGGTATTTACTAGCAGAAAAAAAAATGTTTTACTATCCAAAGTTAAAACAACAAGGGCAGAAGATTTAATAGATGGACAGATGAAAACATGATTGAAGGTCTGCTTTAATTGCTTCTGGAAATTGGGCACAAATGAACTCTTAACAATTTCAAAAGCACTCCTAGGGCATGTCTCCTATGCCCTGCTCATTTTTTTCCCACTGTTGCCACCCCACGGCTGCTATTGATGGCAAATCCTATTTCTCCTTTGTAAAATTACACTTAAAGTGAAGGGTCACCCAAAAACTTAATTTTTAACATTAGATTGATGCTCATTTTGTGAAGGGGAATCGTTTTTTTTTTTTTAAATTCAAAGCAGTACTTACCGTTTTAGAGAGCGATCTTCTCCGCCGCTTCCGGGTATGGGCTGCGGGACTGGGCGTTCCTATTTGATTGACAGTCTTCCCGACAGGCTTCCAACGGTCGCATACATCGCGTCACGATTTTCCGAAAGTAGCCGAAACGTCGGTGCGCAGGCGCCATATAAAGCCGCACCGACGTTCGGCTTCTTTCGGCTACTCGTGACGCGATGTATGCGACCGTCGGAAGCCTGTCAATCAAATAGGAACGCCCAGTCCCGCAGCCCATACCCGGAAGCGGCGGAGAAGATCTATCTCTAAAACGGTAAGTACTGCTTCGATTTAAAAAAAAAAACACCTGATTCCCCTAGACAAAATAAGCATCAATCTAATGTTAAAAATTGTTTTTCGGGTGAACTCCCACTTTAAAGGTTTTGGTAGATATTTTTGTTGCCAATTAGGGATACAGTTACTTGCAAGCCAGTCTTCCTCTCTTTTACTAGTACTAGTACAGCCTATTTTTTTTTTTTTTTTTAGTAAAGTCTATATGACAGGTTTACAGTGTATTTGCCAACCTTGCACCTTTAATCTTTGTCAGCCAACTGTGCACAGGTCTGCAATTTATTACTGAAGATGAGACAGATTTTCATTTTAAGCGGGTGAAGAATTAAGAATTGGGTAGGATCAGGTTTCATTAAGTTCGCTGTTTTTACAGCACCTGAGGGAGTCATTTATGACGCAGGCTATAACCTTGTATTAAATCTATTCAAAATCTTTCTCACTGATTCTGTTTAGCATTGCATTCTTGTGCAATATAATTGTTAAACGTCACCCACTGTCTGCAAGTATTATTACAGTGTAACTAAAGGCAAAACTTTTCTTGTTTTCAGTTTGGATAGACGAAGGAAGAGTTATAGCCCGCTTCAGTTTTTTTTTTGCCATCTGTGTCCCAGAGATTTCGCTTCACTTCCTGTCCCATAGCCAAAACAGGAAGTAAGAGGAAATCCTTAAAAAGTGAGCACATCCCATTATGTCACTAGTGTCCCCATTGAAAGATTGCACCTCTATTCGTGTTCAGTGGCGGCTGGTGCTCAAAATTTTTTGGGGGGCGCAAGCGCAGCCACTGTGCCATGCCATCAAACGCAGCCACTGTGCCATCAATTGTCACCACTGTGCCGTGCCATCAAATGCAGTCACTGAGCCATGCCATCAAACGCAGCCACTGTGCCATCAATTGTCACCACTGAGCCATGCCATCAAACGCAGCCACTGTGCCATCAATTGTCACCACTGTGCCATGCCATCAAACGCAGCCACTGTGCCATGCCATCAAACGCAACCACTGTGCCATGCCATCAAACACAGCCACTGTGCTATCAATTGTCACCACTGTGCCATGCCATCAAACGCAGCCACTGTGCCCATCAGTTGTCGCCACTGTGCCAATTGTTGCCACTGTGCCCTTTAATTGTCACCACTGTGCCCTTTAATTGTCGCCACTGTGCCAATTGATGCCACTGTGCCCTTTAATTGTCACCACTGTGCCCTTTAATTGTCAACACTGTGCCAATTGATGCCACTGTGCCCTTTAATTGTCGCCACTGTGCCCATTGTCGCCACTGTGCCCATTGTCGCCACTGTGCCCATTGATGCCACTGTGCCCATTGTCGCCACTGTGCCCATTGTCGCCGCTGTGCCCTGTAAAATGCCCCCCCCCACCCCGCCCGGCACTTACCTTTCTGGGGGTCAGCCATCCTCCTTCCACGTCCCTCGATGTCTTCTCCCACCCTCGATGACGCTTCAGCCAATCAGAACCGGTGAACCTGATTGGCTGAGACGCCTGTCATTCTTATCCAAGGAACGCACCGTTGGTACGTTCCTTACATACGCATTCAGAAGCCGACTACAGCCTGAGGGCTGTACTCGGAAAGTCTATCAGAGCCGCTGGCTCTGGTAGGCACTTCCACACAGCCAACCAGCTGCCGTTATTCAGGTGGCCGGCGCTCACCATCCGGCCATCTGAATAGTGGGTGGCAGCGGCGAAAATTTCAGTGGCTGTGCGAGAGCCAGAGGGGGCTGTTCATGTTCTGATGTCAACACAAAATTTAAGATTTTACTTTCACTTTTGATGATAACAGTAAACAGGACACGCAGAAATGGAAATTCTGATAAGAAATGTCCGATGTGAGCTTTTGGTCTGAAATTCCGATCGTGTGAGGCCATGTACACACGGCCGGGAATCCCGTCAGGAAAAAAAAGTTGGTTTTCCTGACGGGATTCCTGGCAAGCTTTTCTTGCAAAGCCGTGCATACAGACGGCCATTCAAAAGAACGGGCGTTCTTTTGAATGGCAGGAACGCGATGACGTCATCGACTACGGCGAGCAGGCGCTCATCACATTCGATGCCGTCGCCGCCATCTTGCTACACCCCACACTTGTATGCTACCACTCATGCGTCAAACTATTATTGAGTATGCGCAGGTTTACCTGGGACAGGTAAGCATACAGACGACCGGTTTTCTCGGCAGGAAACACTCTGCTGGGAAACCTTACGAGAAAATAGAGAGCAGGATTCCTGATGGGAAAACTGCTAGGGAGCATACACACGGCCGGGATTCCCAGCCAAATGCTCTCCTGGCAATTTTACTGCCGGTTGTGTGTACGAGGCTTTAGGCTTCTTTCACACTAGCCGACTTTAAATTTGCGTGATTTTTAGTGCAACTTTGGAATCAAACTTTGATAAGACTTGTACACTTTTTAGCATTGAAGTCATTTCAAAGTTGAATCAAAGTATTGCAGAAACCTTTTCTGAAGTTGCAGCGACTTCAGTTGTGTCAATTGAAATGGCTCTCATAGAGATACATGGCATTTCACATGTCCTAGGACTTTGGGTCTCACAAGTTGGATCCTAAGGCTGGCCATACATGGTGCAAATTTCTTTCCTGCAACCACGAGTTGCAGGAAAGAAATTCTCTAGATTCCCCCATCAACACAGATAATGCTGATGCTGGAATCTCTCCTGACATGCCATTGTCTTCTTCTAGCGAGGTTCCCACCTATGCAGGTTGCAGTTTGCATATTCCAGGTGCAATTTGCATTTTTCAATACACATTTTTGATCCATTGAAGTCTATGGAACCTAAAACCAGAAGAAAGTCCCTGGCCCTTTCCATAATGCATAGATGTGAACTACATCCATAGGAAACCATGTTAAATTGACTGTCTGCAAAACTGAAAACGCACAAAAAAATGCATAGGTGTGAACCAGGCCTAATGGGGACACAGACAGCAATAAAAACTGATAGGTGTTCTAATCTCTCACCACTACCATCCAAACCTAAACAAAAAGTTTTGCCTTTAGTTAGAGCCGGTTCACACTGGGGCTCGTCCCATTCTAGTGAATAGAACCGTTCTAATAGGAGCGACGCAAGTCGCTCCGACTTAGAAAAAGGTTCTTGTACGACTTCAGGGGCGACTCGGGGCGATTTGCATTGACTTCTATACAGAAGTCATTTTGCTAATCGCCTCTGAAGTCGTTTTCAGGACGACTTGCAGAGTCGCCCCCGAAGTCGTGCCGCCGCAGTGTGAACCGGTTCTCACACTTTCAGAAACACATTACAACATTACAATGTAACAACTTTATTTCTGTATCTTTGTATGTTCTCTATTTCCTTCACATTTAGGTTCAAGGGAATTGATCTGCATGTGACATGCAACAAGTTATTAAATAAACTTTTTCCCTATTTAACCCTTATTAACCCTTAGTAACCTCTACTCGTTCCAACCCTTCTCCCCATAGCTATTCTTTTTCTGCTGATTATTTGTTCTTTCTATTTTTTTTCCATTAGTATTAAACCTTTTTTGTTTTGTTTGTTAATATTTTCAGAGTTGGATGACATGAGATTCATTTAGTATGACTTACATGCTCTTGTTATTTTAGCTATTCTTCTCCTCACTTTTTTCTCTGCTTATTGTGCCTCAGCCTCGGGGGCCCCATGTGACTGTTACATGCCTGATGGAGGGGTCCTGCATGGCTCCCAAACATCACTTTTATTTCTTGATACTACAGTGGAACCTTGGTTTACGAGTAACGTGGTTAACGAGCATTTGAATAATGAGCAACTTTTTTTTTTTTATTCTGACTCAGTTCCCGAGTGTTTCCAAACCTTTCGTAGTGTTTCTGAGATCAACCGAGCTGTCCCCGAGTATTTACAGCGCCCCCCCATCTCTGGCCACATGCGGTATTGCATGCCATAGAAGTCAATGCGGAACAAATTATCTTTGTTTCCATTGACTTCTATGGGGAAACTTGCTTTGATATGCGAGTGCTTTGAATTACAAGCATTCTCCTGGAACGGATTATGCTCGCATTCCTAGGTTCCACTGTACGTGATTAAAGTTTTGGACCCAATTTTGGAGATCCTGGTGTGCTGGTGTCCTTCCCATGTGCCTGTTGGGACCTTTGGAGTCTTGCCAGAGTCTCCAGTTTGTTTGCACTCCCGTTTATAACTACAACCTTATGTATAGCTGTTCCCAGCACCGCACACCCAAATAGAGCAAGAAGGACACAGAGCCAAGCAGGGGCGGACTGACAACTCATGGGGCCCCCGGGCAATAGAAGACTATGGAGCCCCCGGGCTTACAGATGGCCACCATGCCAGGAGGGCAGGGCAGTTAAAATCTCTGGATTTTCACACCAAAAGCATGTCGGTTTCAGACATATCAGGGACAGATGTAAAAAAAACATAGATTTTTACATACTGTCCCTGGTTTTATTGAGCCTGGCAACCCTGATGGAGCCCCCTAGTGGCATGGGGCCCTCGGGCAGTGCCCGAGAGCCCCAATTGTCAGTCCGCCCCTGGAGCCAAGCCATACCTTGCCTCCACCACCACAACAGTCACTGAAATTTGTTGACGTGGCTTTGGTTCTACGTCCCTTTAAAAAAATGTGCAAAATAAAAAGGCACTTTTATTTAGATTGTAACTAACTTTGCCATAATTTGTATCACAAATGTAATTTTAGACAGGTATTAAAATAAAATGACATTTTTTTAAATCTAATGTTACTATTTTAAAAATAACACTGGTCAAAAAAAGCATTTTTTTTGTTACATGTTTTTATCTATGTATTTTATATAAATAATAATAATAAAAAATGCAAGACTGAACATTTGACAAGCAGTAAATAAGCTTTAAAGTGTAAGTAAACCCCCCTACCATTTTCAGCCAATGAAGCTGCCATCTTTGCCTCTGCCATGATGCTTTACATGTGATCACTTATGACACAAGCCATTGGATGGTTTGACAGTTTGGTTGAGAACACAACCAATTGGAGTGTTACATTTCTGGCATGTGCCGGAAATGTAACTGTTTTAAGGATGGGTTTACTTCCGCTTTAAAATTGTCAAGCCATTTTTTCAGCAGCACAGCTTCCCCTGCTCCCCCCTCCCAGCTGTGACTCAGAAGGCTTCCATCTTTCTAATCTCTACCTTAAACACAGAGCAGGAGCTGTGAAAGTGGTGTTCTGTGCTGCTGGAGATGACTTGAACATTTTAAATGCTTCTGCTATGAAGATGAATTGCTGAACAGTGCTTGCTACAGAAGTCAGTAGGGGCTAGCTTTAGGCTGGAATCACAGCTCTCTTATCTCTGCAGAGAGATAAGAGAAGTGTTCAGCAGATTAGCAACGTTTTAGATGCGAATTTGGAGACCTGGGAGAAGTTACGAGTGAGAGGAGAGTGGGGGAGAAGTGTATTGAGCTGAATGAGAGAAATTCCTGAAGAGAACTGAACACATCTGCGAATCAGCTGCGTACCCATAGAAGATAATGGGCTTGAATTCGCACCTGAGCCGCACCGCAATGCCTAAAAGACGCACACGGTTTTACTGCAATGCGCAGTGCGAATGCATCGCACATATGTGAACCAGCCTCATTGAAAACAATGTATTGGTTATCTGCGTATTGGATGCGGTTTAAGCCGCACTCAATTCGCATAGGTGTGAACCTGGCCTTAAATGTTATTACTGCTTATTAGGAAAAAGTAAGTAATTAAATGTCCATAGCCTAGCCACAGGATCACTTTATTGTAGCCTTAAATAACTCAAAGTTCCCTGAACATCAGGTCAGATTATTGATCAAGGGTGAAATTGGGACGATTATTTCCAACCTTAGACTTTCTATAGACATCAGATGATGGTTGGAACTTCCGACTGCTGGGCACAGCAATGTTATAGAACCATTGTGGCATTGACCTACGTAATTGTATACATGATTGTCTCTTTTGCACTTAGCAATCTCCCTGCACAGGATTTACTTCAGTATAACAATAGTAATTGCTTGGAAATTGAATTTCAGAGTAAGAAACAAATTCAATACTGACTCCAAAAATTGATAAATCACTAGATGAACATTCTGCATTGTATAGCTTTGAACAATCATGCATTTTATTTTTATTCTGTCTAAGTAAAATGAACTGCCCCATTGCAGAGGGAAGGATGAGTCTCTGTGATTATACAAGAACAGTTGGGAAAGTGGAGGCATTATTACACATGTTTACATGTTCTTAGTAACCAGTACCAGTGTTTCTCTTGTGTGTCTATTTCTACTTTTCTTGCTGACACTGTTTTGTTCTGCCTACAGTGAGCCACAAGCAATGTGTTACATTGAAACATCCAATCTCGATGGCGAAACTAATTTAAAAATACGTCAGGTACTATAAATATGTTTTCCTCAATTCTCTTTCTTTTCCTTCTCTACTTCTCTACTCTCCTCCAATCGTCTGCCCCCTTCATCCACCTCCCCTGTCTCCCTTTAATTAATATTCTTCTTGTCTCTCTTTTCCCTCCTCATATTACTCTTTACCTTCTTTGTTTCCTAAGCTTGTCATCAAGTGTATAACGGAACTTACTAAAGAGCTTTTTATTCTACTGACGACTGGTCACATCATCTCATAAGCTCTTCCTCTGCCTCTGACCTTAAAGCGGAGGTCCACCCTAAAAAACATTTATACATTAACATTTTCTTTGAAATAAAAAAAACAATTTTACGTACCAAAAACCCCTGTTGCTATGCAGTCTTCCTCTTCCTATTCCGCGGAGCTGTTCGGTTACTTCATCCTCTTCGGCGAGCTCCCTCTGTGTGTCCCAGAAGACGACGGGGCCATTCACAAAGCGCCATGCGACTAGCGTATATGCAGTAGGAAACACTGTAGCTGCTGACTTTTAATAAGGGCACTTACCTGTCCAGTGAGCCCGCGATGTCGGCCCCCCGAGGCCGATCCGTTCATCAGGTCGGAGGCTGGCGCTACCATTCCACCTAAGGGAAACAGGCAGTGGAGCCTTGCGGCTTCGCTGCCTGTTTACCTTAGGTGGAATGGTAGCGCCAGCCTCCGATCCGATGGACGGATCGGCCTCGGGGGGCCAACATCGCGGGCTCACTGGACAGGTAAGTGCCCTTATTAAAAGTCAGCAGCTACAGTGTTTGCCTGAGATCAAGTAGTTAAAGTGTTACTAAAGGTAAAACATGTTTTTAATTAAAATAAGGATGTTATACTCATCTGCTCTGTGCAATAGTATTGCACAGAGTGGGCCTGAACCTCATTTTCTGGGGTCCCCCGCCTTCAATCTTGGCTCCTCCTTTTATTCTTGTAACCCCTTAGGAAGCCGCTTGCTATAGGGGCACACCATGCTTGCTCACTCCCGAGCAGTGTGTGTCTTATGGAACCACGTTCCATAGACACACACAGCAGGGCTTAGCCCTGGCCCCTGACTCCTCCTCACTGCATTTGATTGACAGCAGCAGGATCCAATGACTCCGACCCGAGTCACTGTGTGAAGAGGAAGAGAGGGGAAAAGAGATGCAACCATGCAAAGCGCTCAATCTCTTCTCCCCTCTCTTCCCCTTCACACAGAGCGGACAACTATAAAACATGTTTTGGCCTAAATTGGCAGAAGTTTTTTTTTATATTAATGCATTCTATGCATTCGGATAAAAATCCTTCTGTGTGCAGCAGCCCCCGCCTCCCTAATACTTACCTGAGCCCCATCCCCTCAGGAATGCTTCAACTTAAAGGGGTGTTCCGGGCAAATTAAAATTAAAAGCCAGCAGCTGCTAGCTTTTAATAAATGGAGACTTACCTGTCCTGGTGTCCCTCGATGTCGGCACCACAGCTGATGTTTCCCATCAGCTGTCGGGTGCTGCCGTTGCCATTGCGGGTAAGGGAACCCGGCAGTGTCGCCATGAACCCTACTGTGCATGCGCGAGGCCCGCTCCTCTCTCCTATTAGCCCGGCAGCCAGGGGAGGAGGAGGAGGGAGCCCCGCAGTGACGTCACAGACTCCCGGAAGTGGGGAAGGATACCTCTTTGACAGGTATCCTGTCCCCCCTCCCCCCGAAAGGTGCAAATTGTGGCACGGGGAGGGGGGGTAATCCGATGAGTGGAAGTTCCACTTTAGGGTGCAACTCCGCTTTAAGTATATTTGGGTCCATCCGGCAGCATGACTAGCCACCACCATCCAAACAGGGAGGCAGGCTGCTGCATATTGTTCATGTTGTTTGGGGTCAGGCACCAATGTAGTGCTTTTTCCATATACCTTGACTTATCCGCCTTAAAGCATACTAAAGCATTGAAGGTATAACCCGAAATTATATGACACGTGTGCATTCTATGTAATGCAAATTGTAAATTTACAAATTGTACTTTGTCCTGTGCATTGCTGGTACACAGAATCCCCCCAGAAATGTCATCTCCTGCTCATGTGATTGGCTTCCTCATTTTCCCAGCAATGTTTTGCTATTATTTCAACCCTGCATAGTGTGCTTTAGCCACAAAAAACAGGCTACACAGATGTGAACTAGTGCCATTAAAAAAACGGTCCTTCAAAACTAGGCTTGCTGCCATCCCCAGGAGTGGTTGTAAACGCAGGCTGTGTGATTAGACCTCTGTTCTGAAAAATAGACAAATCTGATGAATGTCACCTCTGGGGATATAAGATTTCAAATCCACCATGGTAACAAGTTGTTTACAAAACCAGCGCCTTCTTCCAATAAAAATCATTTTGAAGCACCCTGCCAGGTTATTAAAGAATTATAAATATGTCCGTGCCTCCTTATAATCACCCAATAGATTATCAAGAAGCAGACCCTCATTTGTCTTTCCCACAGATTGAACAAGTGTGATTTGCCTGCGCTAAACATAAAAGTGTTTTATGCATAATCCAGCGCAAAGCAAATTAAAAGTAATCACTACGTCTTTGTCATTTGTCATTTTTTAAACATTTTAACCACTTCCATACAGGGCACTTACGTACCTTCCCGCCCAAGCCAATTTTCAGCTTTCAGCACTGTCGCACTTTGAATGGCAATTGCGCGGTCATGCTACACTGTACCCAAACAAAATTGGCGTCCTTTTTTCCCCACAAATAGAGCTTTCTTTTGGTGGTATTTGATCACCTCTGCGATTTTTTTTTGCGCAACATCTAAAAAAAGACCGAAAATTTTGAAAAAAATTACGTTTTTATTTTTTTCTGTAATTTTTTTGTAAATAAGTAAGTTCTCTCTTTCAATTACGGGCACTGATATGGTGGCACTGATGGGCACAGATGAGATGGCACTGATGGACATCGACGAGGTAGTACTGACGGGCACAGATGAGGTGGCACTGATTGGCGGCGCTGGTATGCGGCACTGATGGGCACACATAGGCGGCAGTCATGGGCACACATAGGCGGCACTGATGGGCACTCATGGGCAGCACTGGGCACTCATAGGCGGCACAGATGGGCACTCATGGGCGGCACAGATGGGCACTGTGGGGTGGCACTTATGGGTGGCACAGATGGGCACTGTGGGGTGGCACTGATGGGCACTGTGGGGTGGCACTGATGGGCACTGTGGGGTGGCACTGATGGACACTGTGGGGCGGCACTGATGGACACTGTGGGGCGGCACTGATTTACTTGTTGCCAGTCAGTGCCCATTTGTGGGCACTGATTGGCATCATTTTTTTACCCCCAGACTTTTTTTTTTTCAGACTTACTTTTTTTTTTTTTTTTTACTTTTTTTTTGTCCCATTTTTTTTGTTTTGCCCTTCCCTGGTGGGCATCCCTGGTGGTCCATGTGGCGATCCGAGGGGGGGCTGCGCTGATAAACAATCAGCGTGAACCCCCCCCCCCTGTCAGGAGAGCCGCCGATCGGCTCTCCTCTACTCGCGTCTGTCAGACGCGAGTGAGGAAGAGCCATCAACGGCTCTTCCTGTTTACATCGTGATCAGCCGTGGTTGGACACGGCTGATCACGTGGTAAAGAGTCTCCGTGAGAGACTCTTTACCGAGATCGGTGTTGCGGGGTGTCAGACTGACACCCCGCAACAACCATCGCCGCGATGCGCGCCCCCGGGGGCGCGCAGCGGCTCAGAATCCTGAGGACGTCATATGACGTCCAGTCAGGATTCTACAACCACTTTGCCGACGTCAATCTGTCATTGGCGGGCGGCAAGTGGTTAAAGATGTAGATAAAATTAGTGTTACGGTGTGTTGTCATTAGTTCTTAATTGAACCCCAATATACATACACCGTGTGCACAGATGTGAATTTGCTGAGTGTTGCATCGCAAAGAAATATGCAAGAGCTGGTTTTAAATAATTTGGGGCACGTTGTGTGCCCTTTTATAATGAGCTGCCCAAACACAGTGGGCCAGATTCACATACAAATACGTTACGCTGCGGCGGCGTAACGTATCCTATTTACGTTACACCGCCGCAAGTTTACAGCGTAAGTGCCTGATTCACAAAGCACTTACCTGTAAACTTGCGGCGGCGTAGCGTAAATCCGCTCGGCGCAAGCACGCCTAATTCAAATGGGGCGGGCACCATTTAAATTAGGCGCGTTCCCGCGCCGAACGTACTGCGCATGCTCCGTCCGTAAAATTACCCGACGTGCATTGCGCTAAATGACGTCGCAAGGACGTCATTGGTTTTGTCCAGCGCCATTCACGGACGACTTGCGCAAACGGCATGAAATTAAAAATTTCGACGCGGGAACGACGGCCATACTTAACATTGGTTACACCACCTAGAAGGCATGCTTAGTTTTACGCGACGCATCTCTACGGAAACTACGTAAATTTAGATCGACGGACAAAGCGGACGTTCGTGAATCGGCGTAACTAGTCATTTGCATATTCTACGCCGACCGCAATGGAATCGCCACCTAGCGGCCGGCCTAGAATTGCAGCCTAAGATCCGACAGTGTAACACAGTTACACCTGTCGGATCTTAGGGCTATCTATGCGTATCCTGATTCTATGAATCAGGCGCATAGATACGACAATCGTATCAGGAGATACGACGGCATATCAGGAGATACGCCGTCGTATCTCTTTTGTGAATCTGGCCCTATATGCTCAAGGCACAAAAATGTGTGATTTAATGTGCACACATTATAGTATGACTGAGCCCTAACTGGCAAAAAGAGGATTGCCTTTTTTTACAAAAAAGTGCATGAGTTTTTCTATAGATAAACAGACAAGTGTAATTGAGTCCCAGGTTGGCTTCCCGCTAACCATTTGCATAGTTCTGCATTGATTTAATTTTTTATTTATTTTTATGAGCAAGTGCAATGACATGTGCTGCTATTCCCATTGGAAGGCCTTTTAATGCATGCCAATGCATCAAAAAACAATTAGGACATTTTTCAGCTGAGACACATCAATGCACCACACGTGTAAACTAAAAAGATGGCAGACCTTTACACATGGGTAAAGCCGGGTGCACACTAGATTTTTTTTTCCGTTCAACACAGTGGGCTGAATGAAAAAGAACTGAGAGGTCAACGTACTAACACTGGCGATGTTGGTGCATCTATCTCCCCTGCTGTGTATTCTGACAGAGGGACTGCCCCCCTGCCAGAGCACACTGATCAGTGCTCACAGCCAATAACTGCCAGTGCTGATTGGATGCGGGTTTTAATGTCAGTTGGATGCTTGTATTCCAGCATGCCCATTCGACAGAAGGCTGCCGTGAGACCGGCTTCTGTAGAACAGACAGTTGTACACATGGGCCGCAAGTCGGCCGAACCAATCAACTTCAGACGATTTTCGGCCTTGTATGTACAAGGCTTTTATTGTATTTAACCGCTTACCGACCAGCCGCTGCAGTGATGCTGCAGCAGGTTGGCTGCGCAAATCGCTCTAGGTGTACGACGGTCCCTTTAATGGCTAGAGCAGGCGCGGGCGCCGCTGGAACCGGTGCACGTGGCCGGTGGCCACAATGTTTGCTTGCCACCCGAGATCGCTCCACAGAGTCAGAACGGGGATCTGTCAATGTAAACAAACAGATCCTTGTTCTAAAAAGGGAGTAGAGAGAGATTGTCTGTTCCTAGTGATTAGGAACAGCGATCTCTCTCTACTCCCAGTCAGTGCACTCCTCCCACAGTCAGAAGCACCTTCCCAGGGAACACATAACCCCTTCACCCCCCCTAGCGTTAACCCCTTCCCTGCCAATGTCATTTATACATTGATCAGTGTTTTTTTTTTTGCTCTGATCACTGTAACGATGTCACTGGTCCCAAAAAAGTGCCCCCATTTCGTAGACGCTATAAACTTTGCGCAATCAATCAATTTACGCTTATTGCGATTTATTTATTTTTTTACCAAAAAATATGTAGAAGAATAAATATTGGCCTAAACTTATGAAGAAATATGTTTTTTATAGATTTTTTTTAGATATTTATTATAGCAAAAAATAAAAAATATATTATTGTTTTCAAAATTGTCGGCCTTTTTTTGTTTATTGCGCAAAAAATAAAAACCACAGAAGGGATCAAATACCACCAAAAGAAAGCTATATTTGTGGCAAAAAAAGATTATCAATTTTGTTTGTGTACAATGTCGCACGACCGCGCAATTGTCAGTTAAAACGACGCAGTGCCGTATCGCAAACAATGTCCTGGTCATTAAGGGGGTAAATCCTTCCGGGGCTGAAGTGGTTAAACATATTTTAAGGTGTTCACACCAGATGCAGTGGGATGCATTTTTTTACTGCTTTGCAACTGCACAGACCATCTGAAATCCAGGTTATCTTATGGCCATAGTTTACACTATTACAGTGCAGTGAAAAAAAGTACAGTGCACATAAAAGTCCAAAGAAAGAAGATGAAAGTGACTTGAAAGGAAATGCAAGCTTAGGAAAAATGCACCACAAATGTATGCAAAAACAGTCTCTCTCACATCCCCAGCAGTGGTTATAACTGCAGACTGCATAATTACTGTATAGCTGGCGATACGTTTCTGGATTTTAAAAAAACAGACAAATCTGATGAATGTCCCCTGTGGGGATATAAGATTTCAAATCCACCATGGCAACAAGTTGTTTACGAACCCAGCTCCATCTTTCGATATGATTAATCTTGAAGCACCCTGCCAGGTTATAAAAGAATTATAACAATATGTACGTGTCTCCTTATAATCACCCAATAAATTATCCGGAAGCAGACCCTCATTTGTCTTTCCCACAGATCGGGGCTGAACAAGTGTCATTTTTGCCTGGGCTAAACATAAAAAAAGTGTTTTATACACAACCCAGCAGAAAGCAGTCATAAGTAATCACTAGGTTTTTTTTCTGGCATTTGGCTTTTTTTTATGCATTTTAAGGATGTCAATACATTTAATGTTAATCCGTATAGGAGATATAGTATTATTAATCAGAATGCTTGATAGAAGAGGTCATATAACTGAATCCATGCTTGCTGGCTCAAACATCCCTTTAGCGTATGCAGAAACGCACACACAAATATTCACAAAAACATTATTTTTATTTTATTGATAGAACAGTGTACAGTCATTATTCATATCAGTCCAAAAGCAGGTGGCTAGCAGTGGTGGCTGGTGCTCCAAATTTTTGGGGGGCGCAAACGAAAAAAAAAATTGCAGCCTCACTGTGCCCATCAAATGCAGCCACTGTGCTATCAATTGTCACCACTGTGCCATGCCATCAAATGCAGTCACTATGCCATGCCATCAAACGCAGCTACTGTGCCATGAATTGTCACCACTGTGCCATGCCATCAAATGCAGTCACTATGCCATGCCATCAAACGCAGCTACTGTGCCATGAATTGTCACCACTGTGCCATGCCATCAAATGCAGTCACTATGCCATGCCATCAAACGCAGCCACTGTGCCATCAATTGTCACCACTGTGCCATGCCATCAAACGCAGCCACTGTGCCATGCCATCAAGCACAGCCACTGTGCCATCAATTGTCGCCACTGTGCCAATTGTCGCCACTGTGCCCATTGATGTCACTGTGCCATTTAATTGTCGCCACTGTGCCCATTCATGCCGCTGTGCCAATTGTCCCACTATGCCCATTGTCCCCACTGTGCCTATTGTCGCCACTGTGCCCATTGATGTCACTGTGCCCTTTAATTGTCGCCACTGTGCCCATTAATGCCGCTGTGCCAATTGTCCCCATTGTCCCAACTGTGCCTATTGTCGCCATTGTGCCCATTGATGTCACTGTGCCCTTCGTCGACGCTGTGCCCTGTAAAATGCCCCTCCCCCCCCCCCCCTGCCCGGCACTTACCTTTACTGGAGTCAGCCATCCACGTCCTCGACCCTCGATGTCTTCTCCCGCCCTCGATGACGCTTTCAGCCAATCAGGTTACCGGTAGCCAGAACCGGCCAACCTGATTGGCTGAGACGTCTGTCAGTCTTATCCAAGGAACGCATCCCCCGTGCGTTTCCGAGGATAAGCTTCCGGGGACCCGAGGGCTGTACTCAGGCTGTGGCTCTGATAGGCACTTCTGTACATCCAACCAGCTGCCGTTATTCAGATGGTCGGCGCCCCATGTCCGGCCATCTGAATAGAACAGCGGCAGCGGCAACAATAACACAGATTCGTGCAATGCATGAATCTATGTCATTAGACTCAGTGGCGGTGAGAGCCAGAGGGGGCGGCACCCCAGCGCCCTCTATGGACGAACCGCCACTGGTAGCTAGCTATACATTCTTACAGCCATACTGTCCCTGATTAGGAACAAAGTCCCTCTGACCGTGTTTCCCCTTCATTTGGTCTGATTTATATAGTATTATATAAAATGTACTTTTTATCTTTCAAAAAGTTTCCCAGTGTTAAACCTTTCATCCAATGTCTAAATTGCTGCATTTGTATTTAAAGCCAATATAAAGGAATTATAGTGGTTAAAAAAAGCACTTGTGGGTTTAATTGTTTTTCTGTATAATTCTCCAATTTGGAAAGGAGAAATAATGGACTTTTGTGGTGCTGACAATATGAATTTTATTATTATTTTATTTTTATTTTATTACAGAAACCATAAAATTACAACCTTAAAAACATGAACACATGTTGTGCAAAAAAAAACAAAAAACCCTTGAAAGCCTCCCCTGGGATATATGACACCAGCCCATAATCACACAAAGTTACATAACGAAACAATTATTAGGCCTCGTTTTTCTCGGCAAGAAACAGCCAAGAAAGCTGCTGGGAGTGCTTTTTGGCGAGAAAACCGTGCGTGTGTATGGTTTCTCGTCGGGAAAACTGCCGGGAATCTCGACGAGAAAAATAGAGAACCTGCTCTCTATTTTCTCGTCGGGATTCTCAGGAGTATTTTCCTGCCGAGAAAACGAGCGTGTGTATATGCTTACCTGTCCCCGGTAAGCCTGCGCATGCTCGATAAGACTTTGACGCATGCGCGGTAGCTTACAAGGGCAGTGTAGGGTGTAGTAAGATGGTGGCGACGGCATCGAATGTGACGAGCGCATGCTTGTCGTAGTCGATGGCGTCACTGTGTTCTTGCAATTCAAAAGAATGGCGGTTCTTTTGAATGGCCCATGTGTACACTCGGCAAACAGGAAAGCTTGGAAGGAATCTCATCAGGAAAACTGATGTTTTTTTTCCTGATGAGATTCTCGGCCGTGTCTACAGGGCTACAGTCCCAATTGATAGGTGGGTGTCCTCCAGTTGCTTAATTCCCCAACACGTTTCTGGGGATAACCCACTTCTTCGGGAGGTAAGGGGGGCAAGTCAACAAAGTCCAGCACCAAACAAAGGAGGGCACTATGGTCTGGTTAGACACACATGTCAAATGCACCCTGGGGGCAGGTGTGGGAGTAACAAATGGCAGCAGTCACCTATACAAAAAATCAAGTATCAACAAAATACTCCAGACAGTCAAAATCTGAACAGTGGCTAGTAATGGCCAGTGGGATAGAGGATTTTAGTCATACAATAACCCAAGTTCACCTGGCCTCTCAGTAGTCCATTTTTTCTCCTTTCCAAATTCTCATTTAAGGGGGCGTGGCAGGGTGTGTGTACTATGCAGGGCTTTTTTTCTCAAACAATAGGTACTGAATCTCAACCACAAACCCCCCCAAAACCCCTCCCCCACACACACCCTCTAAATCATATCACATAGTGGGTGTGGTCCGATTTCACAAACAGTAGGAGGGTCTTAAAGGGGCATTGAATACCAGGATTGCATTACATACAGAGTTTAGAGTTTAGGGTGGTTACACACAGAGTTGAGCTGTCACTTGTAAACACAGAAACCGGACTTCTGTGTTTAAAAGTGATTGTGGTGAGCAGGCACCAAAAGGGCTGAGCCAGAGGTGGTGGATCTGAGTTCCACCAAGTTCCACCTGAAATCAAGCCCTGGTCCTATGCCTACATAATTTTGCTAATAGGTGTCCCTCGTTCCCATCTCAAAATGTTGGGAGATATGTTATAACCGTGTAAGTTTAAACAAAATTTTCCATATAATATAACATTTTTAAGTGATACACACAGGCCCAGATTCAAGTAGCAATTGCGCCTGTGTAACCATAGGTTACACAGCGCAATTGCTTACTTGCCCCGGCGTTACGAATGCTCCTGATTCAGGAACATCGTAACGCCGACTGCAGCCTAAAATCTGCGTGGCATAAGGCTCTTATGCCACGCATATCTAGGCTGCATTCTTGCGATGACCGCTAGGGGGCGTTCCCATTGTGGTCAGCGTATAGTATGCAAATTGCATACTAACACCGATTCACAATGTTGCGCGAGCCCTGCGTACGCAATTTACCTCGTTTCCGTACAGTGTGTTTAGCGTAAGGCTGCCCCTTCTAATAGCAGGGGCAGCCAATGCTAAAGTATACCCGTCGTTCCCGCGTCGCAACGTTCGAATTTTACGTAATTTGCGTAAGTGATTCGTGAATGGCGCTGGACGCCATTCACGTTCACTTTGAAGCAAATGACGTCCTTGCGACGTCATTTGCCGCAATGCACGTCGGGAAAGTTTCCCGACGGAGCATGCGCTCTACGCTCGGCGCGGGAGCGCGCCTAATTTAAATGATTCCCGCCCCCTACGGGATCATTTACATTAGGCGCCCTTACGCAGGGCAAGTTTACACAGCGCACACGCAATTTACGGAGCTACTGCTCCGTGAATTGCGGGTAGCGCAGTAAATTTGCGGGGCGCAGGGCAAAAACGCTGCCCTGCGCCTCCGTAAATAAGGGGCAAATCTACCTGAATCCGGGCCATAGTGATAAATATTAGAGATACAAACGGGTGCAAACTGCATTTTTTTCCCAAAATCATTGTTATGATTAATTACCTACCCAGAAATTCTCAATTTAGGCTTCCTTCACACTTTCTGTTCTGATGGTATGGTGGAATCCAGGAAGGTTAACCCCCCCCCCCCCCCCCCAGATTATTTTAGTTATCGTGTTTTTTGACAATGGCGGCGTCCCTACTGTCAGAATACAATAGCACAGCATGGAGGATTCATCCGTCCATCTGACTTGAGTGGTTAATGGAAAAAAAATGATCCATGTATGGCCAGCGTAAGACAGTTGTTTTTTTGCTTAAGCCTGCTCTCTTGCAAAAACATTTAATAGTTTTGTTTTATTCCACTCAGTTTTACCTTCCCATCACTTGCCAACAACATGTGTCGCTGGGAGAATTTAGAATATAATCCTTGCATAATACAACTTGAGCTTCTCTGGCAGTAAAACAGTCAACGCTTTTGCTGATTCCAAATCCCCCGAACACGAATTTGAGCCAGTGTCTGAAAGTAGCGCCAATTCAGTTAACGCCAACAAGTATAACTCTGGCTCCGCTTAGATCTTAAGAGGCTTAGTAAAGGAAAAGTGACAGTGTTTCCTTTATCTGCTAAGGCATGCTAGAGCACAAAAAGAAAACTGATATGATTTCACTGGGCTGTCCCAAACATCTGCATGTATGGTTCTAGTATCAAAAGCTATACAAAGCACTGTACAAATACTAAATTGGGGGCGTTCATTACCTTGCAGACATTATTTCTGCATTCAAAGATCTGGCCACTACTAAAGGAGGCTCATGAAACATAATATGGAGGTTGCCCGTTCATCCCAGTACTGAGCCCACCTCCTGAGAACACCTTCTAGTAGCAGTTGAAAGTGGCTTCCTCAGCATCACATTAGGCTACACACACTGGTTGGTCTGATGTGTGCCAATAAAAAACTCTAAAGGACAAGTAATGCATCTGGTGTACTATTTTATACAAACTTCATAGACTAGAGCAAGGGTCTCCTAACGTTCTAAGCAAAGAGCCAGTTAACTGTCCTTTAGACTTTAGGAGGGCCGGATTGAGGCCAGTGGTAGTAGAAAATGCCTCAGACTTGGTGGTCAGTGGGGGTAAAATAATTTCATAATGCCTGTGGGCAGATTGATTGATATTAGTGGAAAGAATAATCTCCATTCTTGGTGTTAGTGGGAGGAATAGCATCCCATTATTTGTATCAGTGGGCTGAATAATGCCCCATCGTTGGTATTAGTGGGAGAAACAGTGCCCTATCATTGGTATTAGTGGGAGGATTAGTACCCTATCATTGGTATTAGTTGGATGATTAGTGCCCCGAACATTGGTATTAGTAGGAGGAATAGTGCCCCATCTTTGATATTAGTTGGACGAATAGTGCCTCATCATTGGTATTAGTGGGATGAATAGTGCCCTATAATTGGTAGTAGTTTGAGAATTAGTGCCCCATCATTGGTGTTAGTGGGAGAAATAGTGCCCCATCTATGGTGTCAGTGGAAGGTATAGGGCCCCATTGTTGGTGACAGTGGGAGGAATAGTGCTTTGTATCAGTGGGAGGAATAGTGCCCTGAGGGCCGGATAAAGGCAGGCAAAGGGCCATATATAGCCTACGGGCAGCAGCTTGGAGACCACTGGACTAGATCACATAAAACATCTGCAAAGAAAGATTTATCCTTTAAATATTTCATGTAGCCGCGTACAAAAACCCATAGCAATCAATAATTTTCCTGAAATATAATTACTGACTGGTTACATTTCAGTACTTGTACTTTGCTACTGAATAAGCCATAAAAAGTGCTTAGTGTAGTGACTTCTTTAATTACTGTATTTATTGGCATATAACACTCACTTTTTTACCCTGAAAATAGAGGGTAAACGGTACCTGCGTGTTATACGCAGGGGGTTGTGGAATTTTTTTTTCCTGAAACTTCCCTCTTAAAGGTAGGGTGCGTGTCATACGCCTGTGCGTCTTATACGCCGATAAATACGGTATGTTGTATATTTTGTTCATTTGTTCTTAGGGTTTACCAGCCACAGCGGCTCTACAGTCCCTCGATGACCTGGTGAAGATCACGGGAAGGATTGAGTGCGAGGGGCCAAATCGCCATCTGTATGACTTTACTGGAAACCTACGACTTGAAAGCAGCAGGTCAGTTGAGGATTTTGTGAGTACAAATTATAGAGCTGACTAGGCAGAGTTGTTATCCTGTCACTTTTTTCAGAGTGAGCGCAATCAGAAGCAGCATCACAGTAGTAGGCGATCAATATTGTTATTTTTATTGCTGGGAACGCATTCTGATCACTACTAATGGTCTTTCTTGTTTTAGCCCAGTTGCTGTTGGACCTGAACAGATCTTGTTAAGAGGGGCCCAGATCAGGAACACTCAGTGGGTTGTGGGGATTGTTGTGTACACAGGACATGACAGCAAGCTCATGCAGGTAACGCCACTGATTATTCTTGAATTTTTCAGCAAAAATTTAAATAAATATGTATAAAATGTCCATAAGTATCAGATTATTGGTTGCAAGTGTACGCTGTGGTTCCTTCCACTGTCCGCTATGTCATTACAGCACACAGATATCTCTTCTATTATATGTTTTTTCTCATGATTTTTTTCAAGGTCCACTCATGCATTGCCATTCTGGTATGTTGTGTTAACCACTTGACCTCTGGAAGATTTACCCCCCTCCATTTTTTGCCATATGGCACTGCATTATTTTTACTGACAGTTTCATGGTCATGCAACACTGTACCCAAATAAAATGTGTGTCCTTTTTTTCTCACAAATAGAGTTTTCTTTTGGAGGCATTTGATTACCACTGGTAATTTTATTATTTGCGATTTAAACAAAAAAAGTCTGACAATTTTGAAAATAAAATACAATGGGCCAGATTCAGGTAGGAGATACGACGGCGTATCTCCAGATACGCCGTCGTATCTCTGAGTGTGAGGCGTCGTATCTTGGCACCTGATTCAAAGAATCAGATACGCCAGAATTTGTCTAAGATACGACCAGCGTAAGTCTCCTACGCCGTCGTATCTTAACTGCATATTTACGCCTAGAATATGTAAATCAGCTAGATACGCCTATTCACGAACGTACGCCCGGCCGTCGCAGTACAGATACGCCGTTTACGTAAGGCTTTTTCCGGCGTAAAGTTACCCCTGCTATATGAGGCGCAGCCAATGTTAAGTATGGACGTCGGGCCAGCGTCGAATTTTCCGTCGATTACGTCGTTTGCGTAAGTCGTTCACGAATAGGGCTGTGCGTAATTTACGTTCACGTCGAAAGCATTGGCTTTTTGCAGGTTAATTTGGAGCATGCGCACTGGGATACTTTCACGGACGGCGCATGCGCCGTTCGGAAAAAGCGTCATTTACGTGGGGTCACAATAAATTAACATAAAACACGCCCACATCTTCCAGATTTGAATTAGGCGGGCTTACGCTGGCCTATTTACGCTACGCTGCTGCAACTTTGCTTTGTGAATCCTGCACTTGCCTGCTGTCAAAGTTGCGAAGGCGTAGCGTAAATAGGATACGTTACGGCCGCACAAAAAAATACGCGCTCCCGACTTGAATCTACCCCAATATTTTTACTTTCTGATATAAAACATATCCAATAAAAAATTGTAAAAATCAAATTTCTTCATAAATTTAGACCAATATGTATTCTGCTACATGTTTTTGTTAAAAATCTCAATAAGTGTATATTAATTGGTTTACGTGAACATTATAACATCTACAAACTATGTTAAATATTTATGTTTTTTTTTTTTTAAATAACAGTAATGGCGGCAATTAGCAACTTATAGCAGGACTATGATTTTGTGGCAGACAATCTGACACTAACTGCCACTTTGTGGGAACCAGTGACCATAATACAGGGATCAGTGCTAAAAGTATGCACTGTTACTGTACTACTGATACCTGCTGGGAAAGGGTTAAACATGTAGGGCAATCAGAGGGTTTGTCCAGCCAATGTTTTTGTGTACTGTGTGAGGCACTTTTACTAGGGGAAGAGATTAATTGTATTCCCTGCTTTGTAGGAACACAAAATCCATCCCTTCCCCCCTGTCCGAATTAAGATCTGCCTTGTTTACATAGGCAGATCTCAGTTCTGTAGGATTTACCAACGATTGGCAGGTACAGTGTAGTCTATCCACTGCCTAGCACTCGTAGATTATTCACAGCAGAAGTGGTCCACCTGTGGCGTGTGCATGCCCCCTGCAGGTGGAAGTACAGAATCACATGTATATACAGTGGATATAAAAAGTCTACATACCTGTTAAAATGTCAGGTTTCTGTGATGTAAAAAAATGAGACAAAGATAAATAATTTCAGAACCTTTACCACCTTAATGTGACCTATAAACTGTACAACTCAGTTGAACAACATACTGAAATATTTTAATCTTCTTCTGGTGAAGCCATTCCTTTCTTGATTTGGATGTATGCTTTGGGTCGTTATCATGCTGAAATATGAAGTTCCTCATGCAGAAGCCTGAAGGTTTTGTGCCAATATTGACTGGTATTTGGAACTGTTCATAAATCTCTCTACCTTGACTAAGGCCCCTGTTCCAACTGAAGAAAAACAGTCCCAAAGCATGATGATGCCACCACCATGCTTCACAGTGGGTATGGTGTTCTTTTGGTCATGTGCAGTGTTGTTTTTGCGCCAAACACATCTTTTGGAATTATGGCCAAAAAGTTTGACCTTGGTTTCATCAGACCATAACACATTTTCCCAAAGGTTTTTGGAAGATTTCAGTTGTGTTTTTGTTGATGAAGGAGGTGTGGCCTTGCCTCCAAACCATGTTCTGATTGGCCAGCATAGTGGTAGGCAGTACCAAGGTTCGACAGCTCTGGAACATCTCCATGCCGAGAGACCCCGCTGGTGTTTTCCCGAGTCTCCTCGAGACTCCAGCTTCCGCTGACACACGACGCTCGCTGCTGTCATCCAAGGCTTCCTCCGCTTCTTCCATTGCTACACCTGACATGCCTTTACCTATTTAGCACCATGTAAGTGGCTTGGTGCTTCTCTCTCTTTTCCCTGCCCTTTTGTTTCTACAGTCTCCGGGTCTCCAGCCTCAGCCTGAAGCTGCCTTGCCACCAGTAGCAGTTAAACACCAGAGACTTTTTTACCTACTTGACCCTTTAAAGACTCTTATTAGGATTGTTTTCTATATACCACTTGGACTGATTTTTCATAACTAATCAGCAATATTTATGTGCTATATACACTACTCTGAAGTCTTTAGGTTTACACTGGTAGGTGTGCACTGACTCCTATTGAGTTTGAATGTAATTGCTTAATTCTGAACACAGCTAGATCCCCAGTTATAAGAGGGTGTGCACACTTATGCAACCACAACCTGACATTTTAATAGGGGTGTGTAGACTTTTTATATCCACTGTACATGATCCTGCACTGGAAAGCTGGCCAGGGGGCGGATGGCAAGTGGTTAATTTCTCCTGTGAACTTGTGTTGTGTTTAAGCAGCATATTTAAATGAATGGGCTGCCAAATAACCTAAACAGATACAAAAATGGATGTGCGGCATGTTTTATAATGCAGCACAGTGCACGTCTATGCAGTGCATGTATGTCGGAGGAGCTTTGAGTTGTCATTAAAAAAAATGGCACTGCAATGCACTACCATATGTAACACACATTAATGTGCATGATTTCACTAATGGGCCGTACAGACGACCGAACATGTCTGCTGAAACTGGTCCGCGGACCAGTTTCAGCAGACATGTTTGGTCGTGTGTAGGCACGAGCGTGCAGGATTCCAGCAAACATTTGCCCGCCGGGCCTTTTCCCAGCGGGCAAATATTTCTGGACTTGTTTTAAAACAGTCCGCTGGAATCCTGCCCGCTCGGACATGTTCGGTCATCTGTACAGACCTACCGTACATGTCCGAGCGCCCGCCATCCCTCGCATGCGTCGAATGACTTTGACGCATGCGTGGAAGCATTTAACTGGCAGGGCCGCCCACGTCGCCACGTCATCGTCGCGGCGACGCCGCGGACACGCCCTGCGTATTGTTTACGCACGGATTTCTGTACGATGGTTAGTACATCCATCGTACAGAAATCCCCGGGCAGACATGTACGGTGAAAACGGTCCGGCGGACCGGTTTCATCGTACATGTTTGCCCGTGTGTACGCGGCCTTAGGTGTGCATTAATTCATGTGTTACCACACTGTAAATGGGCTTCTTAAGGTAAATCTTTTTTTTCTCTCTCTCTCTTAAATCAGAATTCAACCAAAGCACCTTTGAAAAGATCCAATGTAGAGAAAGTGACCAACATACAGATCTTGGTTTTGTTCTGCATCCTCCTGGTCATGGCGCTGGTCAGCTCTGTCGGGGCCTTGTTATGGAACAGGAAGTATGGAGAAACCAACTGGTATCTGGGCAGCAGTGGTGAGTCCATGTGTTGTGTATCATGTGCTGCTTGTATAGCACAGGCAAGTGTTGCATTTTTGGTGGTCAATAAATGAGAGCCCCCTAGCCCCGTACAGTCAGAGCAAGAGATCTGTACATTTTGCACACTATCTCTACAGCTCAGGCAATGGGCATACAAAGCCTATTGTGTATGCATAAATGAAACAGGCAGCATTGTTCCACCTTTGTTAGCATTCTATGTTATTGTCTAATTTGAATCATTGTGACACTATCGCTTCAAGCATCCTGGAAGCCTACTAGCATGTGTTAACTGTGATAGTTCACATGATGTATCTGTTTTTTCTTAACTTGGTATTGATTTTAAATTCTACAAGCCAAGTATCAAGGCTTTAGATTATCACAAAACTCATTTTACAACCCTTTAGTCACATAAAACATTCCAAAGACAATAGCAGAATGTAGAGTATTGATAATGAAATGATAGTACTAATGTTGGCCATAAATGTAACTGTAGCGCTACCCCCTCAGGAGCCGCTGGTTAGATTGGGTCGGCATGTTATGTTACCTCTGTGATGTGTCTAGGGATGATGATGATGAAAGCAAATGACGGAATGTCCAAACAGCAGAGTGTCTTTTTCTGTGCTTTTATTCTTGCCCAACACGGCAAACAATTAACTTGAGGTAGATAGAGATAGGTTGGTGAAGAAGAGAAATTGCAGATGCAGGCCTAGATAGAACCGAAGCAGTCCTGCTTCAAATAGCACTCTCGCTTGTCGCCCCTCAGCCGAGGGGGTATAGTATACCTGGACAGGCCTCTCACACCGACCTGGCAGCCAGGGCATCACTCGGAACCTTGAGAAGGAAGAAGTCTCTGCCACAGACTTGGCTGAAATGAGGATAGAAGTGGAACCTCTGCCACATGCCCTTTTCTCTGTAATGTAGGTAATACAGCGAATCCTCAGTACTGTAATTTGCCTGAATCTCCCTCAGGTAGTCTCTCAAATGGTCACCGACTGACAGGTTGCCATACAAACAAACTGTCAATGTCCGGTCACCTTGATCCCCGATGGATTGTCTAGGCCCTGTTGGATCGCATGCCTCCGGGCTCACCTCAGGCTGACTCCCCATCGAACAGCACAACTTGCTTGGGATCTTCTTTAGAATCTTGGGGACCCAGTCGATCACTGGGGCCCCTTCACAGCTTCAGTTGCTCCGGGCCTAGAGGGCCCAGAACCGAGAACTCCGCGTAGCACGTGCGCCCTGGCCTGGTAGGCCATATCGCCAGGGCCCGTGATGTGTGCACACCCTGAAGGTGGGTGCCGCACCCGGAACCAGGAACAGACACCACTAAGATGGCGTCCCCTCTATAAGTACCCTCCCCCAGCATGCCCCGCGAGGGAGAAACTCCTCTAATTGGCTGCTGGCAAGAGGCGCTTCAGACTGAACTCCACTGCTGCCACCTGTCGCCCAGAGAGGAAAGGTATCTCTGGAACACAGAATGAACTTGCAGAAAAGCCCAGCTAGAGTAGAGGCCCAATTTACATAAATTAGCCGGATGAGAGCAACATAACTCTCTCATCCCCCTCTAAATTTGACATAGCACCTGCACTGAAGGTACACAGGCGCTACATAACAATAAGATTGTTGAATATAACCATCTTCATGATGGGCAAATTGTATCTTTCAGAAATCACTAGAGCTGGGGGGTGTATTCATGAATGTTTTTAACCAAGATACACACATGGGACCACTGATAAGGCAGTACAGTACGGCTTCTCCCATTCCCCAGACTGACAATGCTGCTGTAGAGACGTGTCTCTGTGCTCCTTCATCCAGAGTGGGGGGTTCTCTAATACAAAAAGTGTGTTACTGACCAGATCACCAGGTGAAAGAAGTAAGATAAAAATAAAAAATAAAACAAACGCAAATGCAGCCACCACATCTAATGACTGGTAAGCTGCAATATATTACTGTAGCCCTCTTTTGGTGACCTTCAATAAGTGGAAGAGTGTCTTTGATAATGAAGTTGGCAGTGAAGGACAGGACCTTCAGTTGCAGGGGCCCCTGAGGATGATCACGATGCAGCATTTTGCCTTGGTGTTGGAGACCTGAAGATAAGATCTGCAGTGAAGTGGAGACCCTCCAGACATTGTCCAACCAGCCTGGAATGCAGCTTTTCACCAACGGGAAATGTGGCATTGCACCAGAACTCAGAGTCAGCCTATCTACTGTGCACTTATGGCCCGTACACACGATCCAAATATCGGACGAAAACGATCGTCCGATGAAGAATCGTGCGATTTTTGGATCGTGTGTACACTACTTTCGAGAGCCGATCACGTCCGTTCATCCGATTATTATTCGATCGGACATGCACGAAAATTTTCCTCGTACGATGTAAGATCGTACGATTTTCGTTTAGTCAGTAAAGTTGTCGTCCGACAATACAATACAAATACATTACAACACATGACATCACTTCCGATTATTTTTTTCGGTCGTACGAGAATTTTCGTGACTTTAATAACCTATTTCATTTTACTTGCGACTAAGCGAAACAAGTCGTACGATCCGTCGTACGATATTCGGATTGTGTGTACGGGCCATTAGTCCCTAGCAGCATCTAATCTGTCTTGCAACTGGATCTCTAACTACCAGAAGTGGATGTTTGATGCCCAACCTGGCTCTAGTGTATGCTGGTTATTGGGCCTTAAACTACCTATAGAATCCCAGACCATAAGAGACAGGGATAACTAGACTAACATAAGCTACATAGAAACTATTTTGCAATTAACAGATTAATCTACTAATTAACTTGAAGGTGACCACTACACACATATACTAACACAAACCTAGCTATCTGGAGCTAATAACGATAGGGCAGAGATAAGTTTGTCACAAGAATTTAAATGCACACTCAAGTAGCTATGGGCAACTGCAGTTAAACTATTAGAACATAGGTATACTTGTGTCCTCTTCTGCTCTGATGTTCTGGGTGAAAATACAGCAGCAGTTGAAGCCCCATGGTGTATAAGGTCATGTGGCTCACTTCCCTGTCTCTCTCTCTCTCTCCCCCTCTCCACTTACTCTTTCTGGGGTTTCTGACCCAGACACCCAGAGGCAGGAATTGACATGCATAAATAATCTATGTGAACATTAGGCAGCAGAGCCACGTACAGACAGTAGGGCTGTAGATCCCTACATTAAAGTTTTTGATTTTGGGTTTAACCACTTGCCAACTGCCCACAGTACATTTATATAATGACTTTGACATTAAATACAGCTAGCTGCCATAACCCCGGTATCATTTTGTACTGTGTCCAATTCTCTACAAGATAAAAGTGGTCCCAGCGTGAGGGGTGCCGCCCCCCTCCCGCCACTTTCAAGACATTTATGAGCTTACCAGAGGCGTCGGTAAGCCCGGAAACCGATGCTGCTGATGGCTAGGCAGGAAGTTAAGTAAGGGCAAGACAGTCCCCACTCGGCTCTATGCCCTTGGAGGGACGGAGCGATGTCTGACGTTACGTCCGTCTCTCTGGCTTAAAGTTATTGTTAAGGCAAAAGTTTTTTTTTTCATTTTAATGCATTCTATGCATTAGGATAAAAAGCTTTTTGTGTGCAGCAGCCTCTCAGCCTCCCTAATACCTACCTGAGGTCCATCTAGATCCAGCGATGTTGCATGCAAGAGACTCGGCTGTTCAGGACTCCCCTCCTCATTGGCTGAGACAGCAGCGTGGCACCATTGGCTCCCGCTGCTGTAAATCAAATAATTTAATTAATGAAATATGTTCAATCTAATTGCTGACCCCCCACAACACAAGAGAGACAAAGATTCCTCTCATATTAAAAAGAGGGGGAGGGGTTCCTACTTTTGTATAGAGCAATTCTCTTGAATGGAGCATTTGTTATATGCACATACTCTTAGAATCAGCATTATAAAATAGGCAACTTAGGCTTACCCATATGGAGTCCCAGCACTGCTCAATGTACTGCATCTATCCTAAGTTCATTTGTCTATTGTGGCATAGACCGCCTTGCAGGGATCGCACATGGCATTAGATCAAAGCCTGGAACCAGTGGCGGCCCATCCATTAGGCAGCCCCCTCTATCCTCACCACCCCCTATATAAATAATGGATAGATTCATGCCACCGCGGCCACCCCCTATTCAGGCCGCCGGGCGCTTGAATTACAGCTGTGTTTTTTTAAGCACCTGACTAGAGCCATAGACTCCAATAGGCTTCAAAATAGGATATCTTGTGGGGCAGAGCATAGCGCCATGAACCCTCTTGCGTTCCAGCTTCTACTTCTGGTTTGTGGCTATGTTACTTCCTGTTTATCTCTTGGTGCCATTTTGGAGTAGTCCAGCGCTAGAGGTCTAACCTACATTGTGAGGTATCTCTGCAATCATTAGAGTAAGAGCAAATGCACTATACCTCCTCTGTAACTCTAATGCTCCATTCACACCTAGGCGTTTTTACGCCCGACGCCATTGCAGCCTGAAATACGCTGGAGGGGTGATTTAACATTGTCGGCTATGGAGATGGTTCACATCTCCACGCCGAACGCCGAAACGCCGTACGCCTGAAGCTCAAAACAAGTCCCGGACCCTTTTTTTCAGGCGGCTTCGGCGTTCGGCATAGCCGACAATGTTTAATCACCCCTCCGGCGTATTTTAGGCTAAAAAACTATGCCTTTTTTTGCGGCAAATCGCGGGACAAAACGCCACAATTTGTCACAGCAAATCGCGGCACAATACGCTGCGTTCAGGTGTGAATGTAACCTGTAATCATTTTTAAAGTGGAGATTTTTAAGTACTGTATTTTAACGCCATTTCACGAGCATGCACAATTTTAAAGCATGACATGTTAGGTATCTATTTACTTGGCGTAACATCATGTTTCACATTATTATTATTATTTTTTAATTCATTAAAGTATATTTTCTTTCCCCAAAATTTTTTTTTGACAGACCACTGCACAAATACAGTGTGGCCTAAATTATTGCAACAACTGCCATTTTATTCCCTAATGTCTCTGCTAAAAAAATAAAAATATAATGTTTTTTTTTTTTTTTAGCAACAAATACAAATTTAAACTTGTAAACAAAAAGGTCTGGTCAGCAAGTATCATATCCAAAACGAAAAAGCAAAACCTTTGCCCTTTAACCTCCTTAGCGGTAATCCCGAGTCTGGCTCGGGGTGAATTTTTTATACCAAAAGCGGTATCCCCGAGCCAGACTCGGGATTGCATTGCAGGATACAGGGGGAAGTTACTTACCTTGTCCCTGGTTCCTGCGATGCCTCCCTGCTGTGTGCGCGGGCTCATCCGTGGTGTCTCCTCGCTCGATTCACAGTGCCGCCGAGCTCCGTTCCCTGTGACGTTACGACGCACGGGGACGGAGTTGGGCGCCAAATTCAAAAAGTGAAAAACACAATACACATACAGTATATTGTAATCCTATAGATTACAATATTGTATGACAAAAATACACACCCCCCTTGTCCCTAGTGGTCTGCCCAGTGTCCTACATGTACTTTTATATAATAAAAACTGTTCTTTCTGCCTGGAAACAGAGATTGTCCATAGCAACCAAAAGTGTCCCTTTATGTCAAAAGTGGTTTTAGACCAGCTAGAAAACAGCGATAATAAATTAGAATCACTTGCAGAATTGAGCGATAGCGATTTGTGGGGAAATTTGTCATTAAACAATAAAAATAATGACAGCGACAATTCTGCAACTGAGCAAATTTCAGTGATTTTGATTTGATTACATTATTGAATAATTTTTATTATAATTACATTATTATTTGTTATAATTATTTATAGTTATTTATTATATTATAATTTATGATTTTGTTTTTCAAACTTTATCATACCCGGGATGTCTACTAGTCTCTGGTTTGGACAGATTTAAGTGAGTTATTCCTAAGAATTACAGGCCTACAATGTAAAACGCCAAATTTCCATGCAAAATAATTGTACCGCTTTTGGTACAAAATTCCAGACATAATCATACCGCCAGGGAGGTTAAGGATAATTTTGATGAATGGAAAACAGATATGGCTTTAAAAGTTGGTAAGCTCTTAAATTTCCTAAACACGACCAGTTAACACTTTCCTTGCACTATATAAGACTTTCTTTTGTAACAACTAACACCATGACAAATTGTGTGACTGTCCTAAGCCCTCCGCTACATAAGGACAATTAACAGGAAGTATATTCACCCTGCACATGAATCCAGACACTCTTTGTCTACTGGGGAATATTTGTAAAACAGTGAATATGACATTCAGCAAACATCCACTCAACAGTGATGTACAGTAGTTTAACCGCTTAAGGACCACCTCCTGCACATTTACGTCGGCAGAATGGCACGGCTGGGCACATGCACGTACAGATACGTCCTCTGTTAGTGCCCAGCCGTGGGCGCGTGCCCGCGACCCAGTCCGAAGCTCCGGGACTCGCGGACCCGATCGCCGCTGGAGTCCCGCGATCGGTCCCCGGAGCTGAAGAACGGGGAGAGCTGTGTGTAAACACAGCTTCCCCGTTCTTCACCGTGGCGCCCGCATTGATTGTGTGTTGCCTTATATAGGGAATCACAATCAATGACGTCACACCTACAGCCACACCCCCCTACAGTTAGAAAAACATATGAGGTCACACATAACCCCTTTCAGCGCCCCCTAGTGGTAAACTACCAAACTGCAATTGTCATTTTCACAGTAAACAATGCATTTTAAATGCATTTTTTGCTGTGAAAATGACAATGGTCACAAAAATGTGTCAAAATTGTCCGAAGTGTCCGCCATAATGTCGCAGTCATGAAAAAAATTGCTGATCGCCGCCATTAGTAGTAGAAAAAAAAATTAATAAAAATGCAATAAAACTATGCCCTATTTTGTAAACACTATAAATTTTACGCAAACGAACCGATAAATGCTTATTGCGTTTTTTTTAACCAAAAATAGGTAGAAAAATACGTATCTGCCTAAACTGAGGAAAAAAAATAGTTTTTTTTTTAATATATTTTTGGGGGATATTTATTATAGCAAAAAGTAAAAAATATTGATTTTTTTTTCAAAATTGTCGCCTATTTTTGTTTATAGTGCAAAAAATAAAAAACACAGAGGTGATCAAATACCACCAAAAGAAAGCTCTATTTGTGGGGGGAAAAAAAGATGCCAATTTTGTTTGGGAGCCACGTCGCACGACCGCGCAATTGTCAGTTAAAGCGACGCAGTGCCGAATCGCAAAAAATGGCCGGGTCCTTTAGCTGCCTAAAGGTCCGGGTCTTAAGTGGTTAAATGACTGATTCACCACTAGAAAAAACGTTTGGGAACTTTAACGTTTTTTTGGTGCTTTTTGCACTACAGTCCATTTATTATGGTTTCCTATGGGACACGTTCACTTCACATCTATGCTCTTTTCAACTGCTGCATTTTGGAAAGGGTCAGGGACTTTTTTAAATGCAGAACGACTTATTTTTTTCTTTTTTGGTTCAATTGACTTCAATGGAGAAGCTGCAGAAATTCATGTTGTGCGTGTTTGCCACAAAGTTTTTTTTTAATCTGCCAAACAACAAAATGACCAAAAAAAACTTAGATGAAAAACCCTGCAAAATTCGTTGTAAAATCATGTGTTCAAAAGCGCAAAGCGCACAGCAAAAAGCACTGCAGAGACGGATTGAAAGCAAACTGCATAGATGTGAACCGAGCCTACATTCTCTGGTAGTGAAGCAATCGCTGTCATTATAGACTCGCTTTCAAATTCACTGCTTTGTAATTAGACCCTTTGGTCTTCCATCTGCGAGACAGGAAGTGAAGGGAAATCTCCTCATAGACAGGCCATATACAGCAAAAAAAACAAAAAAATTGAAAGGTGTTTAAACCCTTTCCCACTCTGTCCAAGATAAAAATGAAAGATGTCAGCATTCATTTACACTTTAACCTCTTAACCCCCGGACCATATTGCTGCCCAAAGACCAGAGCACTTTTTGCGATTCGGGACTGCGTCGCTTTAACAGACAATTGCGCGGTCGTGCGACGTGGCTCCCAAACAAATTGGCGTTCTTTTTTCCCCATAAATAGAGCTTTCTTTTGGTGGTATTTGATCACCTCTGCGGTTTTTATTTTTTGCGCTATAAACAAAAATATAGCGACAATTTTGAAAAAAATTAATATTTTTTTACTTTTTGCCATAATAAATATCCCCCAAAAATATATAAAAAAACATATTTTTTCCTCAGTTTAGGACGATACGTATTCTTCTATATATTTTTCGTAAAAAAAAATCGCAATAATCGTTAATTGATTGGTTTGCGCAAAAGTTATAGCGTTTACAAAATCGGGGGTATTTTTATGGCATTTTTATTAATATTTTCTTTTTACTAGTAATGGCGGCGATCAGCGATTTTTTTCGGTACTGCGACATTATGGCGGACACTTCGGCCACTTTTGACACATTTTTGGGACCATTGGCATTTTTATAGCGATCAGTGCTATAAAAATGCATTGGATTACTATAAAAATGCCACTGGCAGTGAAGGGGTTAACAGTAGGGGGCGGGGAAGGGGTTAAGTATGTCCCTGGGTGTGTTCTTACTGTGGGGGGGGGGGTGGCCTCACTAGGGGAAACACTGATCTTCTGTTCATACATTGTATGAACCGAAGATCAGCATTTCCCCTGCTGACAGGACCGGGAGCTGTGTGTTTACACACACAGCCCCCGGTCCCCGCTCTGTAACGAGCAATCACGGGTGTGCCCGGCGGCGATCGCGCCCGCCGGGCACCCGCACAGGGTTCACGGACGCAAAAAGAGCCAACGTCATTGTACGGGCTCTCGCCCAGGAGAGCCGACCTGCCGCCGTAGAATGACAGCGGCTGGTCGGCAAGCAGTTAAGGCCCTGTTCACACAGACGGTCAAAACGAACAGTTCGGCTGTGTTATTGCCACCCACCGAAAAACCTAACAAGACAGCCAGAGTGGGTGGTACACATGCCATGGCCGTGAATTTTGGCTTTATGGCTTCATTTACTTGGCTTGCTGAATTCGCTTGTCAAACTCACCCATTGAAGTCAATAGGACTGTGCTGCAAGTGCAAGCTAATTGTTCAACTAAAACAGCTATTCAGTATCCATAAAGAATAGCTTTTCATAGGGTAGTGGAAACTTCTGCTTTTGCAAACTTAGCCTGCGGTTTTTATTGCTGATACCAACTTTTTGGACTCAAGCCCTGTACACACGGGCCAGAATCTCGTCAGGAAAAAAATGTAATTTTTCCTGACAAGAATATCTTGCCGCCCGAGTGTACAGACACCCCTTTCAAAAGAAACGCGGTTCTTTTGGAAGGCCATAACGCGGTGATGTCATTGCGTACGACGAGCATTCGCTCGTCGCATTCGATGCCGTCGCCGCCATCTTGCTGCGCCCTACCTATGCCTAGGAAGCTACCGCGCATGCGTCAAAGTCATTTCGAGCATGCGCGGGTTTCCACAGAGACAGGTAAGTATACACTCTCGGGTTTCTGTATTTTTCTCGTCGAGATTTTAGGCCGTTTTCTTAACGAGAAACCTGATAGCCTCGTACACACAGTCGGTATACTCGGCAAGAAAGCTCTGCCAGCAGTTTTCTTGCTGGTTCTTGCCGAGTAAACCAAGAGAAGGATTATATGGTGAATTGGGGTTTAAGAGTACTTCTTCATTACTATGAAATAGTGCTGGGGGGTTCATGTGCTCCACTCCCAGCATCATCATAGGGACTATGGCTACAAATAAGAGCCTGGTCATGGTAAGCAACAGAAGCGTAACTTTCAGGGCTCCAGGGCAAGAATCCATTAAGGGCCCCCGACCCCGGCTGGGGCCCTTCCCTCTGAGCCGGGGCCCCCTCCGACTGATACAGGGCCCCTATACTCACCTTGGTGTGGCACTTTATTACAGTCCCTGTCATGTGTTCTGCAGTGGACCCCTTTCCTACTGTCTTGGGGGCCCCCCCACAGGGGTGGAACACCAGGGCCCTGTCGCAAATGCAACATTTGGAACCCTAGTGGTGTCGCCAGTGGTGTCAGTCGTTTATTTTTGTTATTTTATTTAATAATTATTTTCATACACTTTTGGGGTTTTTTTTGGTTTTTTTATTGTTTTTTACAGATTTGTTAGGAGCCCTGATGGGGGTCTTTAGTAAAATTTCAAGGGTCTGATGTTTCACCTTTGAGACCGAGAAAGGAGATTGAGGACACTGCCCCTAATCAGCTTCACAGAATGAATGGACAGGAATAGCTCTGTACAGAGCTTCCTGATCATTCACAAACTGAAGCATAGTAAATACAGTTTTCTATGCTTCAGTTATGAATGGACACATGAGTGATCACTCTGTGTTTCCATTCATAAAAGGAAGGGATTGGTAAGTGACATATTTATTGACCCCTTTCCTGCTCTCCATCCTGACACATCCCCCCCCAGGAGGCGTCAGGAGAGGGGATTGGGAAAGCCAGCAGCACTGCGGGGGCAGGGGGCACCAGGGGTTCGGGAGCAGCAGGGGACAGGTATCCTGGATGGGAGAGGTGGCGGGGGCAGCATATAGAGGAACCAATGCCCTCCCTTTTCCTCCTGCACACGCTGAATGCCTGCTGGAGAAGAAGAGAAGCAGCCTTTCAGCGTGCGCAGGAGGAAATTGGAGTTGATCGGATTCCTCTATATGCTGCCCCCCCCGCCACCTCTCCCATCCAGGTGTACAGGGGAGCCATATGCCTGCGACCCCTATAGTTACTCCCCTGGTAAGCATACTCTGCACTCTTGTGTGTACATTGAAAAGCATATTTCTTTGCACATTTCCACAAAATTGCAATCATCTGTCGGTGTTTGTGTGAGCTGTTTAACATTACTGTTATATTTCAGAACACAATGCTAATTTTGTATTGCTCTTTCTACAGAGGCTATATCTAACAATTTTGGATACAATCTCCTGACATTCATTATCCTGTACAATAACCTCATTCCTATTAGCCTTCTGGTTACCCTGGAGGTGGTGAAGTTCACTCAAGCTCTTTTCATCAACTGGGTGAGTCAGAGAAATGAGTTTCGTGAGAGCCTGTGTCTGGGACAACATGATAAGAGGCGTCAAAAGAATATCATTTCTATGTTGTCTTTGACTGTAATGTGTGACCAGCTCCGGACATCCAGGAGAAAATCACTATTAGCTGTGGGAAACTGTATACCGCGCACAATGTGGATACCCCAAAATAAAAGAAAGCCTTATGATTTTTTACATTTTTAAAACTGGGCATACCCGTAAAATCATACTTTTCCTTCTGCCTCCATGTGAAGTCTGCAGGGAAACCTTACACTTCTATGAGTGTCACTGTCCTCGGTCCCCTGCAGCTCTCAATGGTTCCTCCCTCTGGCCTCCACCGGATTGGGGACATAGTAGTGGCCATGAGGTCAGAAGGAGGAACCAATAAGAGGTGCAGGGGATCTAAAAGACAACACTCCTGGAAGTTTTGATTTCTCTGCAGATTTCAAATGGAGATTTCTCAAGTCTTTTAAATTTTCTCAAGTTATAGCTAGATTTTTTTTCGTACATACCTCGATATCGCCGTTTCATCCCTCGGGTTCCGGGTATGAGTCTTGCTGGACCTAGTTGATTGACGTTCCTCCGACCGGCGCATACTGCGCGTCACGACTTTCCGACAGAAGCCGAACGTCATTGCGCAGGCGCCGTATAGAGTCGGCTCTATACGGCGCCTGCGCAGCGACGTTCGGCTTCTTTCGGAAAGTCGTGACGTCAAGTATACGTCAATCAACTAGGAACGCCCACCGCCACAAGACTCATACCCGGGAAGTCGAGGGATCAAACGGCGATATCGAGGTATGTACGAAAAAAAAAAAAAAAGCCAGCCTACCCGCAGTGTAAGCAGTCTTCCAAATGTATTGTTAGAAATGTGTTTTAAGGGGGAACCTCACCTTTAAGCCGGCGTATCAGTAGATACGCCGTCGTAACTCTGAATCTAAGCCGTCGTATCTTTAAGTGTATTCTCAAAATGAGATACACTTAAATCTAGCTAAGATACGACGGCCTGCGCCGTCGTATCTTAGCTTTCTATTTAGGCCGCCCGCTAGGGGCGTGAACGCTGATTTACGCCTAGAAAGCGTAAATCAGCGAGATACGCCTATTCACGAACGTACGCTTGCCCGTCGCAGTAAAGATACGCCGTTTACGTAAGGCGTTTTCAGGCGTAAAGTTAGTCCAACAAAAGCTGGCCTAGCCAATGTTAAGTATGGACGTCGTTTGCGTAAGACATCCGTGAATGGGGCTGGGCATAATTTACATTCATGTTGAAACCAATAAGTCTTTGCGGCGTAATTTGGAGCATGCGTAAAAAACGTCAATCACGTTAGGTCACGATTCATTTGCATAAAACACGCCCACCTCTTCACAATTTGAATTAGGCGCGCTTAGGCCAGCACATTTACGCTACGCCGCCGTAACTTAGGACGCAAGTGCTTTGTGAATACAGCACTTGCCTCTCTAACTTACAGTGGCGTAGCGTAAATACGATACGCTACGCCGGCTCAAACATACGCCGCCCTACGTGGTAGTCTACCTTTTTGGTAAACCAAAATAGCAACAGTACATGGGTATGCTTGAGTTTCCCTCCTAACATATAGGAAGAACCGCACAATAGTAGTATATTAACAGATTTATTGTGGTGAAAAGACAAATGGCAACTTACATTGTGACAGTTAAAATCAGGCTCAACACATAGTAAAGGCTTCCGATGGACAGTCTCACCACAACAGGGCACCTCACGGCAGGATAGGAATACTGGATGGGTGGATACACCTGCAGGACTAAGAGAACAAACTGGGGGGCACCAAACTAAGTGCAGCCGAACAATAAATTAAGTCAGCAGCTACAAACAGCTGCTGACTTTTAAAATAAGGACACTTACCTGTCTAGGGTGCACCCGTCCCTCGGCTACCGTAAGACTACAGTAAGGGAATCAGGAGCCTTGTGGCTTCACAGCCTGGTTCCCTACTGCACGTGCACGAGTCGGGCTGCGCGTCCTGGCTGGTCCCTGCTGTCACAAATTCTGACAAACTCCAAGAAGTGATTATGAAAGAATGGGTTGCTATCTGTCAGGAATTGGCCCAGAAGTTGATTGAGAGCATGCCCAGTCGAATTGCAGAGGTCATGAAAAAGAAGGGCCAACACTGCAAATACTGACTCTTTGCATAAATGTCATGTAATTGTCAATAAAAGCCTTTGAAACGTATGAAGTGAGTGTGATTATATTTCACTACATCACAGAAACAACTGAAACAAAGATCTAAAAGCAGTTTAGCAGCAAACTTTGTGAAAACTAATATTTGTGTCATTCTCAAGACTTTTGGCCACAACTGTAGATATCAGCTTGGGAAAAGAGGGGCAGGTTCAATCTGAAAGTTGCAATCCAAGAAGCTGCAAACAAGATTCAGTCTGCTGGTTCTTTATGAACGGCCCCTTTGATAATTGAGCACATTTGTAATGTATACTCAACTGTCACTGTGATCTGTAAATGTCACGGTTATCCCAGCATGAAATATTGATGGAAGTCTATTCTGTATTACAGGACAGAGATATGTACTATGCAGAGACAGACACTCCCGCAATGGCCAGAACGTCCAATCTGAATGAAGAGCTGGGACAGGTGAGCACTTCTTATCAGATGAATTGTATCGTGTTGTATTTCTCATATTCGGGATTATTAAGAAAAAAAACCTGTGTGGGGTATTTGTTGTGTAAGGGCAGAAACTAATAGCAACCATTCCAATGTCACCCATCATCGGTTTAAATAATAAAAGATGTCTACTAACTGGTTATTATATGCTACTATAACCTGTAAACGTGTTATCAAAATAAAGTGCACATCATATTATCATCCAATCAAAGTGAAAAAACGAATTAATTGAAATATATTAATGGTCAATTGGATGATAATATGATGTGCACATGCACTTTATTTTGATAGCACAACACAATTACAGGTTATGTTGGTTTATTCTATTTACATGTGGATACAGTGAGTGCAACTTTCACTTTGTTTTGACACTTTGCGCAATCACCTTAGATTTACTGTACATTGTTTTGTCATATTGAATAAGGCTGATTTTGTCATGTAACTGTAATTGCATTGAAAAAAAGAAATGCGTGCATTGAGTTTAAGGCCTCATGCACACTGGACATTAAAATAACGTTATAAAATCGCCAGTAGCTTTTTTAATGTTTTTGCAATAGCGTTTTTTTGCATTTATTATAGCGTTTTTAGCTATCATTTGATAAAATAGTAAAAAAATGATACCCATACAAAGAGATAAAATGAATAAATAAATTGAATAATTTTATCCCTTGCATGGGCATCATTTACTGTATTTATTGGCGTATTAATACGCCAATAAGAGGTAGATTTTTGTTTCAATATTTTTTATTAGTATATAAAGGATCATATACATACATATCAAACGTGTAAGTTTCGACAAATCTCATATAGTTGTATATAACGTCTAGTTATAATTCTTATAACATTAAAATGAATAATATATAAATATTTTTCTTCGTGACTTAAAACGGAAGTCCTGTTACACAGACAAAACAACTATTTCCATTTACTTTTGGTATAGTACTATTGCTAATACTATATGTATAAATAACATCCACATTAAAACAACAAAACTGAATTATTACTTAATCAATCAAAGCATGAATGAAAGCAATACATTAGAAAACTACGATTATAAACCAACAGAGATTACTATCCCTGATTTAACATTCAAATGTTTTGGTTGACCCACGTTTTCCATGGTGACCATGCAACATCGAATTTGTGTAAGTTGTTTTGGGATAAAGCCCACAATCTTTCATATGTCATGTGAAGATTTGTTAAGTCTATAGCTTCCATCATCGAAGGAGGACATGGAACTTTCCACCTTCTGGTGATTGTAAGTCTAGCTGCTAAGAGTAAATTGACGACTGAAGTTCGTTTATTAGCCTGAACACATTCCACACCCAGGGACAACAATGCCAAAGCTGGGTTTGGTTCTATAGAAGTATTAGCCAAACTATTTAATATATTGAAGATACCATCCCAATATACCTTTAATTTGGGACAATTCCACAATATATGGAGGAGATCACCCTTGCCACCACACTCCCTCCAGCATGTATCAGAATGTTGGGTACCAAATTTAGCCAACACATCAGGTGTGTAGTACCATCTTAAATTTATTTTAACTGTCAGTTCCCACAACGTAGCACATCTGGACACTGTTTGGTTTATTACACATGCTGATCTCCATTGAATGTCTGTAAAAGAGAGTCCAAGATCTTTCTCCCATTGAATGAGTGAAGTAGACTTAGTAAATTCTCTTTTTCCCTGAAGTAAATTATAGAAAAAAGAGATACCCTTTTCTTGCATATCCATGGAATTAAAAAAATTCCAAGCACGTTTACAGATCTGGAGATCTGTAGGATTAAAATTCTGTAAGCATTTAAATATCTTTTTGTAATGAACTTGGTGTGCTTGGGGCAAATGAAATTCTGATTTAATCGTATTGAAAGATTTAATTTCGTTTCTAACGAAGAGGTCTTGAATTTGCGTTATCCCATGAGAACACCACACATCAATTGTCTCCGAAGGTGAGAATATCCTCATGATTTCGAATGGAATATCTATTGTGACTTTCGGGAAGGAGTCCTCAGTGCTTTTAAGGAATTTTAGCCAAGACGATATTGATATTTTCATAGATGGCGGCAAGTGTGAGGGGACTTTCAATCCTATAAGTGCTCCAAACAGCCAATTTTTCGTTGGTTTTTGCAAGCAATACGAGGATTCAATGTATCCCCACGATTTCGTGGGAGAGGCCTGAAACCATTCCTTAAATTGGGTTAACACAGTGCTGTGATTATAATCTAGAAAATCCACATAACCTACTCCTCCCCATAACCTATGTTTTATAAGCTTATGGTGAGCGCATCTAGATCGTTTGCCTTGCCATACGAATTTAGATAGAAGGGATTGTAGGGATTTGAAATAGCTAGTCGGGATTGGAATTGGAATACAACGAAATATGTATAGTACTTGTGGTAGATGTATCATTTTAAAAGCAGACAATCTGCCCCACCATGAAAGTTCTTGTTTACCCAATTTGGTCAGTTCCAAATGTAAATTATTCCTCAGTGGTAAATGGTTCTTCGTAAATAAAGCTTTGGTAGTTTTTGTCAATTGGATACCCAAATAAGGGATTTCGGAGTCCGCCCAGGTGTACGGGAAGTCGTGTTGTAATATAGCACTATTTACCGCATCTACATTCATGTCTAGAATCGAGGATTTGGACGTGTTTACTTTATAATATGATATTTTGCTAAACCAGGTCAATAAATTACTGATTTCTTTTAGGGAGTTGTACGGGTTGGTTATCATCATTATAACATCGTCAGCAAATAAACTGATCTTATGGGATTGTTCCCCTATGGTTATTCCAGATATGTTTTGGTTAGACCTGACATGTTCTGCTAACGGTTCCATCATGAGATTAAAAAGTAGGGGGGACAAGGGACATCCTTGTCTGGTCCCGTTGGATATGGAAAAGGATTGGGAAATAAAGTTAGACGCCAGTACTTTAGCGTTTGGAGAAGAATAGAGAGCTAGAATTGACTTTAAAATAAATCCTTCAAAACTGAATTTTTGAAGAGTCAAACATAAATAAGTCCAATTAATTCTATCAAACGCCTTCTCTGCATCCAAGGATAGGAGCAGAGAAGGTGTTCCCGTTATATTGATGTTGTGGATTATGTTTATTACCTCTATTATGTAGAGGTAGATTTTATAATAGCTACTGTATGTAATGTTGCAGTAACTGATTCATAACAGAGGAAAGATTTCACTTAGTAGGCATTACAATTTCTTGAAAATATTTTATATGTATTCTACAAATGCTACTTAACTTTACCTTTACAATGTGCATTGTTATATATATCACTCTTCTATACCATCCTGACCCCTACATAATACTGTAATCCTATTTAGAGCTTACAGTGTAATCATATTCACTGTCTTATCAGGTGGAAACAGGTAAGGTTTACTTACAGAACCTCAAAGATTTTTTTTGTCTCAAGCTGAATAATCTTCCTCATTACAGTGCTGGCAATGTGGCATGTGGCAGTGCTGCCCTCCTCTGGTGCAATTGCTTTATTTCAGGAATTTTATAATGATGTGTTTTTTCCACATATGATTTGCTCTGGTCGCAGTGGTTTTAATTATAATCTGTTTTAAATCTCTGTTCTATTAAAATTAAATGTGCTAAAGATTTTTATTTTCCTAACTACTTATCGGTTGCCATAATGAATGGTTGCATATAATAACAGATGTTCTTAAAGCAGCAGTTCCATTAAAGCCGTTTTAATTAGACAAAAACTGAGTTAAAGGGTTAAACGTTGGTTCAATCTAGGGGGAGATGATAAGGCTGTAACCCTTTCTTTACCCAGCCAGCTCCATAAGCTCTCCTCTTCTCCCTCTTGCTCCGGTCTATGGGTGGTCCCTTATTGTCATCACGTAAAATGCAGGGCTATTAACCCTGTATTGTATGTGAAGGAGGTAGGAGTGCAACTCTGACTGAAGCGCCTTAGAGAAGAGATTTCAGGGGACCAGTCACATCGCTGGAATAAGGTAAGTGTTACACATTATTATTGCACCCCTAGATTGAACAGTTACCCCCGCAGTGTGTTTGTGTGTGGTTGGGGGGTGCTGCAAGTGTAGATTTCATCAAATTCCTTGAGTTGGGCTTTAGAACTGATATTTTTGTTTTTAGTAAGCCCATGTGACAGTTCCTTATCTCTCTGAAACACTATATTGGTGAGATCTCTATACTTGATTTCCTTTGTCTGTGCTATATGTGCCATTTTGACTCGATTTACCAAATTGTGATGTGTGAAGGAAAGCCACACTATGTACACTTTAAGACCCCTTTCACACTGGAGCGTATTGCAGGCACTATAGCGTTAAAAATAGCGCCTGCAATACGCCCTTAAAAATCTGTCCCCCATTCACTCCAGTGTGAAAGCCCGAGGGGCTTTCACACTGGAGCGTTGCGCTAGCAGGATGGTTAAAAAAAGTCCTGCTAGCCGCATCTTTGGAGCGGTGTGTTTACTGCTCCTCCTCCGCTGCTGGCCATTGAAATAAATGGGCTTCAGCAGCGCATTGCGGGTGGTTTTAACCCTTTCTCGGCCACTAGTGGGGGTAAATGCGCCCTGCTAGCGGCTGAAATGCGCCGCAAATCTGCCCATAGCGTCGGCGGTAAAAATAGAGGCGTTTTACCGGGAGAAGTAGGGTTAAATCTTTTTTGGCCATACTTCTCTTGTGGGTCACAGAAGTACATTTACTTTTGTATTCCTTTTGACCCAGTTAGCTTATAGCAGACTATTTCCTGCTACCAGCTACCAGAGCCGTGCCCAAAAAATATCCCAACAATATTGTCAATTGCTGTGCTAATTGACAGTTGGCTTCACCTGACAGTAACCGCTCTCAACCGCTCTCAACTTGGAGCTGAGCATGAACTGAACAATCAGCGGTATGTGATCACTCAATTCTCGGTGTAACGAGTCAGCATGGGACAGCTACAGCTTCACACGTATGCTGCAGCATTGAGGTAAGTATGGATGTTTGTTTCGAAAATTGTACTCACCCTTTAAATATGAAGCCATGTAAATGTCTGTTGTTTTCAAAATTCATCTATCCAATTCACAAAGCACATGGTATGTGTTTTTTTTTTTTCCGAGGGTGTCACTATACAAATAGTTACCAGCACATCTGTGCAAAGCCTCCATAAAGCAAAGCTTTTTTTTTTTTAAAAGCCTTGAAATATTAACAAATGAGTTACAGAGTGTTGTCCTTAATCATAGGGAGTAACACATGTTAAAAAAAGGATATAGTAGGCAATATTTGTGAGATCCCTCCTCTAAACATTGGCCCAGATTCAAGAAGCAATTGCGCCCGTGTAACCATAGGTGCTCCTGATTCAGGAACCTCGTTACACCGACTGCAGCCTAAAATCTGCGCGGCATATGCCACGCAGATTTTAGGCTGCATTCTTGCGTGGGCCGCTAGGGGGCGCTCCCATTGTAATCAGCGTGTAAATTGCATACTACCACTGATTCACAAACTTGCGCGGGCCCTGCGCAAGCCAGGTACGGAGTTTACGTACGGCAACTTTAGCGCAAGGCTGCCCCTTCTAATAGTAGGGGCAGCCAATGCTAAAGTATAGCCGCCGCTCCCGCGACGTGAAATTTGAATTTCACGTCGTTTGCGTAAGTGATTCGTGAATGGCGCTGGACGCCATTCACGTTCACTTTGAAGCAAATGACGTCCTTGCGACGTCATTTGCCGCAATGCACGTCTGGAAAGTTTCCCGACGGAGCATGCGCTGTACGCTCGGCGCGAGAGCGCGCCTAATTTAAATGATTCCCGCCCCCGGCGGGATCATTTACATTGCGCGCGCTTACGCCGGGCAATTTTGCCGGCGCGCCCTCGCAATTTACGGAGCTACTGCTCCGTGAATCGAGGGCAGTGCAAAATATTTGCGGGGGGCGCAGGGCAAAATCGTTGCCCTGCTCCCCCGCAAATATCGCGCAAATGTACCTGAATCTGGGCCAATGTGTTTAAAAACGTTGATTTTGCCGTATCCAGTCTTTGCACTGTGGAGCTCATTTACAGTATATCCAATGCCTTGTAATGCTCTTTATTGCATTTTCCAGCTCAGTTGCATAGACATGAGAAAATCCATTGTTTTAACAGAACCTTTTCACACGGGCCCAGATCCACCAAGTAGTTACGTCGGCGTATCTATTGATACGCCGCGTAACTTCTAGGATCCTCCGGCGTATCTTTGTTTTGTATCCACAAAACAAGATACGCCTGAAGCTGGGCTGGATCCGACTGACGTATGTCTTAGTACGCCGTTGGATCTAAGGTGCATATTTACGCTGGCCGCTAGGTGGCGCTTCCGTTGATTTCCACGTCGAGTATGCAAATGAGCTAGATACGCCAATCCACAAACGTACGTCCGCCCAGCGCATTAAGGCTTTTTTCGGCGTAACGTTACCCCTGCTCTCTGAGGCATACGCAATGCTAAGTATGGACGTCGGGCCAGCGTAGATATTTCCGTCGTGTACGTCGTTTGTGTAGTACGTTCGCGAATAGGGCTTTGCGTAAATTACGTTCACGTCATCTAGGCATTGAGCGGGCGTAATTTAATTAGAAAATTCAACGTGATACTGAGCATGCGCGCATGCGCCTTACGAAAAAAGCGTAATTTACGTGGGGTCAAGCTTATTTTACATAAAACACGCCCCCCTGTTCATCATTTGAATTCCGCGCCCTTACCCCGGGAGATTTACGCTACGCTGCCGTAACTTTAGAGTCAAGTGCTTTGTGAATACAGCACTTGCCTCTCAAAGTAGCGGCGGCATAGCGTAACTACGATACGCTACGCCTGCCTAAAATTACGCCGGGCTACGTGGATGCATTGGAAAAAAGCCCTGTATATGTGGTATTTTAGTTTTGTTGATCTGCAGTTTGCCATTCACATCAAAAAGAGTCTATAAAATAAAACAGCACAACATGTCTAAAACACGCCAATGCACTTCATTGAGTACACATTAACGTATGCGTTCTGGTGTGAGTGAGGCTTTAGGGACTATTTGTATAGAAGATTGATGATGGTATCTGTTTGCCTCTCTAGGTGAAGTATTTATTTTCGGACAAAACTGGAACCTTAACCTGCAATGTCATGAACTTCAAGAAATGCAGCATTGGCGGTATTACATACGGGTAAGTAATTCCACACTGCAAACCAGGCATGTACAAGGAGAATATGATTAAACAATTTTTATTTAGGGCAGTATAGATTGACATGTAATGGAAGGATCACAGCAATAATTGGTGGATATCTTAGTTAGAACATGCAGAAATAAATATTTTCTGTTATCTTTTACTACTTGGATGGGGCTGGCATCCAGTTCCAAGGAATACTAATCACATCTGAAATGATCAGATTGTTTTGTGGACAGTTGACCACAGAATTCATAATTTGCCAGATATCACTAAAAAACTGGCCAATGACTTTACCACCTTGTGATCCTCTTTTGACACCTAGAAAGACACATTCTGCAGCAATAGGATTAATTATTTTAACTGCTTAAGCCCCGGACCATTTTGGTGGTTAAAGACCGGGCACCTTTTTGTGGCACTGAGTCTCCTTAACCACTTAAGCCCCGGACCATTTTGTTGCTAAATGCCCAGGCCAGGTTTTGCGATTCGGCACTGCGTCGCTTTAACAGACAATTGCGCGGTCGTGCGACGTGGCTCCCAAACAAAATTGGCGTCCTTTTTCCCCACAAATAGAGCTTTCTTTTGGTGGTATTTGATCACCTATGCGGTTTTAATTTTTTGCGCTATAAACAAAAATAGAGCGACAATTTTGAAAAAAATGCAATATTTTTAACTTTTTGCTATAATAAATATCCCCCAAAAACATATATACATTTTTTTTTCCTCAGTTTAGGCCGATACGTATTCTTCTACCTATTTTTGGTAAAAAAAATCTCAATAAGCGTTTATCGATTGGTTTGCGCAAAATTTATAGCGCTTACAAAATAGGGGATAGTTTTTTTTGCATTTTTATTAATTTTTTTTTTTTTTTACTACTATTGGCGGCGATCAGCGATTTTTTTCGTGACTGCGACATTATGGCGGACACTTCGGACAATTTTGACACATTTTTGGGACCATTGTCATTTTCACAGCTAAAAATGCATTTAAATTGCATTGTTTATTGTGAAAATTACAGTTGCAGTTTGGGAGTTAACCACAGGGGGCGCTGTAGGAGTTAGGGTTCACCTAGTGTGTGTTTACAACTGTAGGGGGGTGTGGCTGTAGGACTGACGTCATCGATCGAGTCTCCGTATAAAAGGGATGACTAGATCGATGCAGCCGCCACAGTGAAGCACGGGGAAGCCGTGTTTACATACGGCTCTCCCCGTTCTTCAGCTCCGGGGAGCGATCGCGACGGAGCGGCTATAAACGAATAGCCGCGCCGTTGTCCGGGATCACTCCCCGCGGGAATCCGCCCACCGCACGCAGCGGAGGGGGTCCCGATCGGACCCCCGACCCGCTAGAAGGCAAGGACGTATATATGCGGCCATCTGCCTGTACGTGCCATTCTGTGGACGTAAATAGGCGTGCGGCGGGCGTTAAGTGGTTAACTAACAATTGCACGGCCGTGCAACGTGGCTCCCAAACAAAATTGACGTCCTTTTTTTCCAACAAATAGAGCTTTCTTTTGGTGGTATTTGATCACCTCTGCGATTTAATTTTTTTGCGCTATAAACAAAAAAAGAGCGACAATTTTGAAAAAAAAATCAATGTTTTTTACTTTTTGCTATAATATATATCCCCCAAAAATATATATAAAAATGTTTTTTCCCACCGTTTAGGTCGATACGTATTCTTCAACATATTTTTGGTAAAATATAGATTCTACAAAATAGGGGACTTTTATGGCATTTTTATTAATATGTTTTTTTTTTACTAGTTATGGCGGCGATCAGCGATTTTTATCGTGACTGCGACATTATGGCGGACACATTGGACACTTTTGACACCATTTTGGGACCATTGTAATTTTTACAGCGAGAAGTGCTATAAAAATGCACTGCTTACTGTAAAAAGGACACTGGCAGGGATTAAGTGTTCCCTAGGAAGTGATTCTTACTGTTAGGGGGCGTGGCTACACGTGACACGTCACTGATGACCATTTCCGATCACGGGGAACGGTCATCAGTGACAGTGTCACTAGGCAGAATAGGGGAATGCCTTGTGTACAAAGGCATTCCCCTGTTCTGCTCTTGCCAACCTCAATCGTGGGACTCCCAGGAACATCGAGTTTCCTGGACCCGCGGCCGCACTCGCGCACATGCCCGCTGGGCGGCAGATTCAAATGGACGTACCTGTACGCCAATCTGCCTGCCCGTGCCAGTCTGTCTACATAAAAAGGCTTTCGGCAAGTGGTTAAAGATAATTTTACACTTATGAGGGAACGTTTTTTGTCAATGACCACAGACTAAAGCAGGGCTCGACAAATCCCGGGCGCCAGGTCGCCATGGCGACTAGAAATAGGGTCCTGGCGACTTGGCTTGGAAGGGGGGCAAAAAAAAATAAAACAAGTTACAAGTTATTACCACCAGATGTGTAAGCTGGCGCCATCTGGTGGTGGCCGTTGGTATTACAAGTTAAGCATTACAAGTTAAACAGCAATTCTAATGTAATTTTTCACTATTTTCACTGCCATCTTCTTCCCCCTAATTAGAACCCCCAAACATTATATGTATTTTTTATCCTAACACCCTAGAGAATAAAATGGTGCACTTTTTTGGGAAAAAAATACACTATTTTTAATTAAAAAATAAGACAACAGTAAAGTTATCCCCATTTTTTTTTTTATATTATGAAAGATAATGTTACGCCGAGTAAATTGATACCCAACATGTCACGCTTCAAAATTACGTCCGCTTGTGGAATGGCGACAAACTTTTACCCTTTAAAATCTCCATAGGCGACGTTTAAAAAATTCTACAGGTTGCATGTTTTGAGTTACAGAGGAGGTCTAGGGCTAGAATTATTGCTCTCGCTCTACCAATCGCGGTGATACCTCACATGTGTGGTTTGAACACCGTTTACATATGCGGGCGCTGCTCACGTATGTGTTCACTTCTGCGCGCAAGCTCGTCGGGACGGGAGCGTTTTCTGGCTCCTAACTTTTTTAGCTGGCTCCTAGATTCCAAGCAAATTGGTCAACCCCTGGACTAAAGATCTGCCTTCAACCCTAGCTTGGCTATTAGAGCCAGGGCTCCTGTAGGCAGAACTTCCTGGCTCTTCTCTATGGAGTGCAGGTCCCATACATACTTAGGAAGCATCCGCTAACGGTGACGCGGTAATGAAGTGACATTGGCTTCTCTCTGAATTTTTTCATATGAATATAAGCAAACCATGAATGCCAACTCACAGTAGATTTACTTATAGGACCTGAGGACATTAATAGGTCTTCACTCTGGGATCATGGGCAGTAGTAAACACCTGATGGCCTTCAACCCTGCACCCATACACTCTAATCCAGGGTTTTTCAACCAGGGTCCATGGAACCCTGGAGTTCCTCCAGAGGTTATGAGGGGTTCCTTGAGCAGTTTCTACAGTACTTCTCAGATAAGTTCCCACTATTGATATTTTTAGTTATCTATAAGAGGGTAATTAATCCCTCTGTCCACAAGTGTAAGGATCATTCTTCCCACTGACCACCACACTAATGTATCATGAGTTATAGATATAGTAACTTTTAGCAGGGGTTCCCTGACACTGGAAAGTTATTTCAAGGGTTCCTCTGTGTTGAAAAGTTTGAGAAAGACTTCTCTAATCTAACATTCTGTCTGAAATTCTATATTCTGTGCATTTTCTGTTCTCTTGCTATGAGATAGTGATCTACTTTGCACAGTAGATCATCAGTTTAATAAGAGTATCATGTATAAAGGTACACGTGTTCAGAGAGATAATGGGTTAATTACATTTATTATATTACTCAAACACCATCACAAGACTATGTGGCCAGGTATTATTTAGAGATGAATTAGCAGAGATCGTTTCTCCATTTATTGTGTTTGACTATTGTTTACATTCTAGTAAAAATAATATGATTCAGTCGCAAAAAACACATTGGAGTGGATTTACTAAGAGCAAATAGACTGTGCATTGTGGAAGTGCAGTTGCACCAGAGCTTAATGAATGAGGGGACGCTCTGCTAACTTCCATCGTCCAATCACGTACAAGCAGAGATGCTGTTTTCCCTATTTTCCTTGCATGCGATTGGTTCTTTGTAAAGTGAAGCTTCACCTCATTTGCTAAGCTCTGGCGAAACTGCACTTGCAAAGTATACAGTCTATTTGCCTTTAGTAAATACACCCCAGTGAATACAAACATATTGTGAGACATAAATTGTATTTTCGTAAGTAAAGACTGCTTATGCATATCACCTACTGTACTGTACTGTTTGAAAATCCTGTAAAGCCTACGTTTTAGGGACTTTTCTATCAATGTGATGTGTTTAGTGTGCTGCTGGCTCCTGCTTTAGTTCTTCATCCTCTGGTGCCATGAGGGTTGATAAGTCCTATCATATGCACTCATCAAGAGTGACATCTATGCCGGCCCTTTCATTCATAAAAGCTGTAGAAACACCCCCTTAACAGGATATCACCACCTCCACGCTTTGGTTGAAGCAGAACAAGGTGAATGTCCTTGCATGGCTTAGTCAGAGCCCAGACTTAAACCCCATTGAAAATCTGTGAATTGAACTTGAGCAGTTTTACAAAGAAGAGTGAGCAAATATTGCAAAGTCTAGATGTGCAAAGTTAGTAGAGACATATCCTAACATACTAAAGGCTGTAATTAAAGCAACAAGTGGCCCAACAAAATACTGACATTTTACCTATGTAAACCCTTTATCCCAAAAGGAAAAAAATAAGTATTAGCTGGTTTGGTTTCAATTTGTAAATGTATTTAAATATTCTAGTCCAGGAATATGCAATTAGCGGACCTTCAGCTGTTGCAAAACTACAAGTCCCATCATGCCTCTGCCTCTAGGTGTCATGCTTGTGGCTGTCAGAGTCTTGCTATGCCTCATGGGACTTGTAGTTCTGCAACAGCTGGAGGTTCGCTAATTGCATATCCCTGTTCTAGTCCATCTTAAACTCCCCTTCCCCAAACTGATAAAGCTGCTGTGCAAGGGTTCCCCTGTGCTCCTTCATCCAGAGTGGGATGCACTCTAACAGAGGAGGTGTGTTACTGGTCAAATCACTAGGTGAAAACCGAGGGGAAAAAAAACCTATAAAAAAAAGAAAACAATGCAGCCACCACATCTAATGATTGGTAAGCAGCAGTATATTACATGTTTGGTTTTGGGTTTAATACGGCTTTAAGTTGGTGAGGCTAGGGGGGCATCAGGTGATAGAAGATTTCAACTTAAGCCCCAGCCATCAGCACAATGGATAAATCTTATTGACTATAAGCAGATTTAGTTTTTACTAAACCTAGGCTTTAAAGTAAAAAAATTTAGGGGACTATTCCTCATTTTAGGATAGCAGGAGGAGCGATGCAAATTATTTCTTTGTGCCCCCATAGCCAACTGTACATACAGAGGTGTTGTGTTTTTTAATTTTTTATTATCAATTTTCAAAAAGCGGTTAGAAGAACACTAACACCCGCTCCAACCTTGGCATACTCTGAACATCCACCAAAGCGTGTTACCATAAAAAAACAAAAACTGCATAACACAAGAAGTCTGCCATTACTCATGTGTGTGTGTCCCATTAAACCGATTAGCAGATGCAATCAAGATAACTTATTGTTCCCCAGGCTGGGGCCAGGCCCCACCAAACATCCCCAACTCCTTACCAACAAAAGGAGACCTGAAACATTAGCACTCAACTGAAAGGCCCTTTACATATGGGCAGTAAAGTCATCTTCAAGCCACTTGGACCAGACTTTATCAAACTGGTTAGAGGTTTACAGAACAGATACATCCTCAAATTATAAAGCCATTTATTTTAAACTGCATACAGCTAGAATAGGTAGGGCATGGGAAGGAACGAGAAAGTATAACCAAACACAGCCCCCCACTAAATAAGTGCAAATCCAGTGGCGGCGGGTGCTAAAAATTTTTGGGGGGGCGCAAACAAACAAAAAAAAAAAAATACCAATTGCAGCCTCAATGTGCCCATCAATTGCCGCCACTGTGCCCATCAAACGCAGCCACTGTGCCATAAAATTGTCGCCACTGTGCCATGCCATCAAAGACAGCCACTGTGCCCATCAATTGTCGCCACTGTGCCATGCCATCAATTGTCGCCACTGTGCCATGCCAAATGCAGCCACTGTGCCATCAATTGTCACCACTGTGCCATGCCAAACACAGCCACTGTGTCATGCCATTGTCGCCACTGTGCCCATCAATTTTCTACACTGTGCCATGCCAAACGCAGCCACTGTGCCATGCCATTGTCGCCACTGTGCCCATCAATTGTCTACACTGTGCCATGCCAAACGCAGCCACTGTGCCATGCCATTGTCGCCACTGTGCCCATCAATTGTCTCCACTGTGCCATGCCAAAAGCAGCCACTGTGCCATGCCATTGTCGCCACTGTGCCCATCAATTGCCGCCAGTTTACCCCTAAAATGACGCCAGATTGCCCCCCCCCTCCACCTGGCACTTACCTTTCTCAGTCAGCCATCCTCGGGTTTCTTCTCCACGATCCCTCGATGTAGTCCCACCCTCGATGTCGCTTCAGCCAATCAGGTTACCGGTAACCAGATCCGGTGAACCTGATTGGCTGAGATGCATGTCAGTGTTAACCAAGGAACGCACACCCTGTGCGTCCCTTGGTTAACTATTTGGAAGCCGATTACATTCCTCAGGTCGCTGGCTCTGATAGACACTTCCACAGCCAACCAGCTACCATTATTCAGATGGCTGGCGCTCGCCAGGGGGCTGGCCATCTGAATAGTGGGCGGCAGCGGTGACAATACATGGATTCATGAATCTATGTATTGTTTTTCAGTTGGGGTGCAGGAGCGAGAGGGGGCGGCGCTTCTGCGCCCTCTATGGACGCACCGCCGCTGTGCAAAACATAACATAAGAGTAGTCTAAGACAGAAGCATTGAGGTTATAACTGAAACCATGCCTTCCCTACACATCTCTCCTACAGCAGCTGTCATTTTTTTATTTATTGCACACTGCCTAACATTGTATATGTGTAGTTATCAATAATTCATGCTCCATATATATTTCCATATATTTCACCTTGTTTCTTATTTTCACATACCTGGAAGACACTTTCCAGAATTTGAGAGAGAACGCTCCTCTGAAGATTTCAGGTAAATATACCTTTTTTTTATTGTCTCAGTTTAGGACATTTCCGACCTAGCTTTCCAATAAAAAGTCCTATATTTCTTTTGTGTTAAGACAGTATTAATTATTGTTCTGTATTAATTGTATGGAAATTGTAAAAGTGGATATGTACCAATTGGTTGTAATATAAAGCCACTACCTTGCTTGGGTGGACGTGAAAAGAAATCTGATTTGTTTAAATGAACAAAATGCTCCCTCCAGCTTTGATAAATCATCTTAAGATGAACCTATGGCCAGATTATGGACATGAAATTATTTACATATTCTTAACCACTTAAGGACCCGCTCATGTACATATACGTCGGTACTTTAAAGATGGATATCTCGGTAACGGCAGCAGCTGCCGTTCGTGAAAAAATCCCAGTGCGCATGCTCGAAATTACGCCGCAAATCATCATTGCTTTAGACGTGAACGTAACTTACGTACAGCCCTATTCGCGAACGACTTACGCAAACGACGTAAAATGTTCAAAATTCGACGCGGGAACGACGTCCATACTTAACATACCCCTCATATAGCAGGGGTAACTTTACGCCGGAAAAAGCCTAACTTGTTCAGAATATGTAAACTTAAAAATTGACCACAAATCAGACACTTGAATTTTATAGTCTACTAAAATTATACTAGGAATACATGCACTCGTATAATATTATTATTACTATTATCAGGGGCGGACTGACAACTCATGGGGCCCCCGGGCAATAGAAGATTATGGGGCCCCGGGCTTACAGATGGCCACCATGCCAGGAGGCAGTGGAGAGGCGGGGCAGCTAAAATCTCAACATTTTCACATCAAAAGCATGTCGGTTTCGGACATATCAGGGACAGATGTAAAAAAACACAGATTTTTACACACTGTCCCTGGTTTTACTTAGCCTGGCAACCCTGATGGGGCCCCCTAGTGGCATGGGGCCCTCGGGCAGTGCCCGAGTGCCTCAATGGTCAGTCCGCCCCTGACTATTATTAATATTATTATAATACAGGATTTATGTAGTGCCAACAGTTTGTACAGCATTTTGATCCAGGAGATAAGATTCAATTCAGTTTGAGTGCAAGCTGATAATCTTTGCTGTATCTGGAAGTGTATAGTCCTGTAACAAATGTTTTCTGATGGGCAACACAAAAAGGGGGTATGTTTTTTGTTGTATATGATCTGTTTTATTGTTTACTTATTGCAAAACACAAAATAAAGCATGGTTAGTAATATATATATATATATATATATATATATATATATATATATATATATATATATATATATATATAATTCAATTTACTTATAAAATCTTCTTTAGCTTATACAGAAAGGAAAATAAGTATTTGAACACCCTGCTATTTTGCAAGTTCTCCCACTTGGAAATCATGGAGGGGTCTGAAATTGTCATCGTAGGTGCATGTCCACTGTGAGAGACATAATCAAAAAAAAAAATTCCAGAAATCACAATTTATGATTTTTTAACTATTTATTTGTATGATACAGCTGCAAATAAGTATTTGAACACCTGTCTATCAGCTAGAAATCTGACCCTCAAAGACCTGTTAGTCTGCCTTTAAAATGTCCACCTCCACTCCATTTATTATCCTAAATTAGATGCACCTGTTTGAGGTCATTAGCTGCATAAAGACACCTGTCCACCCCATACAATCAGTAAGAATCCAACTACTAACATGGCCAAGACCAAAGAGCTGTCCAAAGACACTAGAGACAAAATTGTACACCTCCACAAGGCTGGAAAGGGCTACGGGGAAATTGCCAAGCAGCTTGGTGAAAAAAGGTCCACTGTTGGAGCAATCATTAGAAAATGGAAGAAGCTAAACATGACTGTCAATCTCCCTCGGACTGGGGCTCCATGCAAAATCTCACCTCGTGGGGTCTCAATGATCCTAAGAAAGGTGAGAAATCAGCCCAGGACTACACGGGAGGAGCTGGTCAATGACCTGAAAAGAGCTGGGACCACCATTTCCAAGGTTACTGTTGGTAATACACTAAGACGTCATGGTTTGAAATCATGCATGGCACGGAAGGTTCCCCTGCTTAAACCAGCACATGTCAAGGCCCGTCTCAAGTTTGCCAATGACCATTTGGATGATCCAGAGGAGTCATGGGAGAAAGTCATGTGGTCAGATGAGACCAAAATAGAACTTTTTGGTCATAATTCCACTAACCGTGTTTGGAGGAAGAAGAATGATGAGTACCATCCCAAGAACACCACCCCTACTGTGAAGCATGGGGGTGGTAGCATCATGCTTTGGGGGTGTTTTTCTGCACATGGGACAGGGTGACTGCACTGTATTAAGGAGAGGATGACCGGGGCCATGTATTGCGAGATTTTGGGCAACAACCTCCTTCCCTCCGTTAGAGCTTTGAAGATGGGTCGAGGCTGGGTCTTCCAACATGACAATGACCCGAAGCACACAGCCAGGATAACCAAGGAGTGGCTCTGTAAGAAGCATATCAAGGTTCTGGCGTGGCCTAGCCAGTCTCCAGACCTAAACCCAATAGAGAATCTTTGGAGGGAGCTCAAACTCCGTGTTTCTCAGCGACAGCCCAGAAACCTGACTGATCTAGAGAAGATCTGTGTGGAGGAGTGGGCCAAAATCCCTCCTCCAGTGTGTGCAAACCTGGTGAAAAACTACAAGAAACGTTTGACCTCTGTAATTGCAAACAAAGGCTACTGTACCAAATATTAACATTGATTTTCTCAGGTGTTCAAATACTTATTTGCAGCTGTATCATACAAATAAATAGTTAAAAAAAATCATACATTGTGATTTCTGGATTTTTTTTTTGATTATGTCTCTCACAGTGGACATGCACCTACGATAACAATTTCAGACCCCTCCATGATTTCCAAGTGGGAGAACTTGCAAAATAGCAGGGTGTTCAAATACTTATTTTCCTCACTGTAGCACTGAAACAGTGATTGATTAAAGTGGAAATGTTTGATTAGCTCTGAGCAGATTGTATGACCTCACGCACACTGGACATTTTGCCATCTCTCCTATATGTCTTTCCTCCTGGTAAATACGTTTGTAAATGTAAATGCCTTTAGGCCCATCAAACACTTGAACGTTAAGAACCTTTTCACACTGAGGCACTTTGCAGGCGCTATAACGCAAAAAATAGCGCCTGCAAAGCGCCCTGAAAGAGCCGCTGCCGTCTCTCCAATGGGAAAGCCCCGAGAGCTTTCACACTGGAGCGGTGCGCTAGCAGGACGGTAAAAAAAGTCCTGATAGCAGAATTTTTGGAGCGGTGAAGGAGCTGTGTATATACCGCTCCTCCACCGCTCCTGCCCATTTAAATGAATGGGCACTGCGGCTATACCGCCGGATAAGCATTGCTGCAGCGGCGTTTTGCTGGTGGTTTTAACCCTTTTTCAGCCGCTAGCGGGGGTTAAAAGCGCCCCTCTAGCGGCCAAATAGCGCCACGAAATTGACGGTAAATTACCGCCGACACACCCACTGCCCCAGTGTGAAAGGGTCTTACTCATTTCACTGGCCAGTATAATGATTTATTCTGGCCATTGAAATGAATTAACACTCAATCACTGAATACACTCGTTTACACACATCGAGCGTTTTTCAGCCAAAATGCTGCTGCTCCTGGACGCGCTGGCTGTGAATTTTTATTTTTTTCTTCTGAACGCTCCGGTTTCTAAACACATATAATCACCAATGTGTGCATGGACACATAGGCTAACATGCAGGGGTGTTTAGAGACAAAAACAGCCTTCCTAACCCTTCTTTCCTTTTTCTCTCATTCTTTTCCCCTCTTCTTTTTATTTTTTCCCTCCTTTAGGGATTTCTGGTGATGTTCTGAGGGAGACATGTCTCCCCCCCTTTTTACTTTCTGATTATACAAATGATAGATAAATATCCTCTTTCAAAGATAATAAGGCCGATCTCTTTTAGTCTGGCTATTCCGGGAATCTTTTAGTAAAACTGGTGAGATGGTGAGAGGTTTCCTCACCTGGTGCAGTTAGTTCCCGATAAGGGGCACCAAGAGGACAGAAATGTCTTTGTTTATCAGTTGGCCATGAAACTTCTCTTTTTTCATATTAATTATTTAACATTTTAAAACAACATCTATCGTTTTAATGATACGTCTTTATTTATCTACAAAATAGTAGTATTTATAAGAGGTCAGCTACCAGATTTTATTCATAACGAAATGTACTGAATTGTAATATTTTCTGAAAATAAAATACTTTGAAAGGAAAAAACAGCCAGACGCTCCTTAGAGCCACATTAAAAACATCCAGTGTGTCTGGGGTCTGAAGCTGACCACACATGTTAAAATCTCTTTTTACAAACAAATTGTTTCTAACTGGTTGAATGTTCAGGTTTTCTAGTACAAAGTCATGTACAGGAGCACTTTACTAATAACTGGAATTAATTAGGTGGCAGCAATATAATTTGTAGGTGGGCTCTGTAGTCCTTAGGCCCCTTTCACACTAGCGGACCGACTGGGTCCGTCTGTCAGTTTTTCAGGCGGACCCGATCGGACCCACCAGTCTCCTCCATGGAGTGGCAAGTGTCAACGAACATTTGTCGATTGACACCCACCAACATCCAATACGATCATATCCGCTAAAAACACACGAATTGGGATCCTCATCTGTTTTGCAGATTGGATCGGATGGCAGCCATCTGCTTGCTCAGTGCAGACAAATGCCCCCCCCCATCTCTCCAACGGAGCCTCCCCCATGCAGAAGGGGCTTTAGAGCGACATGGATGTTACACTGGCTGAAAGTAAACGAATGAATGTGATTAAGTTGTAATTTTATAATAGAAACTATCAACTGCCTGAACATACATTCAGTTTAAATCAATACTGTATCAACACTTGAAGGAATACTCCACATTTTCTGAAAAATATAATATTACAACACCCGCTATTTATGGGTATATTTATTAATAATCCACTTGGCTGTTCACCGTCCTGGCAAACTCTCAAGAGAGTGAGGCCTCGTACACTTGACCGTTTTCTTCGACAGAATCCATCAAGGAACTTGGTGGCAGAGCTTTTTTGCCTAGGAAAACGGTCATGTGTATGTTTTTCATCTAGAAAACTGTCAAGAAACTCGACGAGAAAATAAGAGAACACGTTCTCTTTTTCCTCGACGGGAGTCTCAATTTCCTCGTCGGGCTGGTTTTCGACGAGAAACACGTTCGTGTGTATGCTTAAAAACCCGCGCATGCTCAGAATAAAGTATGAGACAGGAGCGCACCTTCGGTAAAAGTAGCGTTTGTAATGGAGATAGCACATTTGTCACGCTGTAACAGACTGAAAAGTGAAAATCGTCTCTTACCAAACTTTTACTTAAAACGCGGTAACATGAGATTAGCAAAAGCAGCCCCAAGGGTTGTGCCAGTGGAATCTAACTTCCCCTGTCGTCGTACGTGTTGAATGTCACCGTGTTTGAGAACAACGAGGTTTGGTCTTGACAGTGTGTACGCAAAGAAATCTTGTCAAGTTTCTCGACAAGCCTAACAAGGAACTCGTCGAGGAAAACGATGTTTTATTTACAACGAGTTCCTTGGTCGTGTGTACAAGGCCTCAGAGAGAGCTATGCATTAAAAAGCAAAATGGCCACTGGAGGGACCTTTTGAATATTGTATTGGTATTCCGATTAGAAATGTGTAGGCGGTATACGATTTTATGTTTTAATACGTTTTTTATGACCTATATTATTAAAAGTTACAAAGTTGTAATTTAGTTCTAATAATTATCCTTTTGGAAAGCGCTTGCCAGCGATGATGATATTTAGATCCCTCTTGTCACTATGACAACGAGTACGCGATCAAGCATATAAACTCAGTTGTGTCTGTCACATGGCTACCCATGAATAAGTCACGCGGCGTTGACGTAACACGTAGGGGGAGCCGAGTGACGCTATCGAGTGAGGAGATCACCTTTCACTGAGTTGCTATGCGCTTCTGATTCCTGGTATATGTGAGTGCTATTACACACGCATTTGTTTGGTGTTATGCGGAATGGTGATTACACTGCGCAATGATCGTTTCCTCTTTTCTTGGTGTATATCCTGCTTATTACATACAAGCAACTGTGAATTGAGATCAAGCGCATATTGATGAAGGAAGATTTGTGAGTGTACCTATGGACTCTTTTATCATCCAGGGGCTGTTAGTTATTCATTTGCACAATATTGTTCAGGATCATTGTTGGTCATTCATGCCAGCGTCTTAGTTATTGCTCATCCAGCAATATCTTTTTTTATTATTTGTCACTTATTTATAAGCACAGAGCTTATTTTTCACTAGGATCACTTACTGTGTACTGCACTAGGGTTGATTTTAGCGCACCATTATATTCACATTATTGTAAGAGAGTTGTGCATGATGTCATAAGCCTAGGATTTTTACCAGACAAACAGGAAGTGGGCTGTATAAGATATTTACTGGCAGAAAGAAAAATGTTTTACCAACCCAAGTTAAAACAACAAGAACAGAAGATTTAATAGATGGAAAGATGAAAAAATGTGTGCTTTAATAACCATCAATTCTCATGGTGACAATTTGGATAGCCTGCAGGTGAATCTGCAGTTTCAGCACCACGGAGAGCTGCAGAATGTCCTTTAAAAAAATAAAATAAAAAAAAGAGCTAAATTAAACCCAGAAGCACACATTTATTATTTTGCAGTTTACCAATTTTTAGATGTGATGGCAGCATTAGTTTTGTTTTTAGGGTTTCTTTCTTTTATTTTCACTTGGTGATCTGGCCAGTAGCTATGCTGTTTTTCAACAGAATACACACTCCTGCAAATGTATCAGTTAAAAGTGTTGAGACAAACCATTTACCACTGACTGAGGTGCTTACAATGGTCAGCTTTTATTTATTTATGTAATACCTTTATCCTAAAAGCAAAAAAATAAAAATGTTACTGTAACTGCAGTGTGAGCTAGAGTTTGGCTTCAATTTGTTAGAGTATCTAAATCTGCTTGTACATCCAATACTCCCCTCCTGATTAACAATTTTGCTGTCCAAAGGTGCCTCTATGCTCCTTCATCCAGAGTGGGGAAAGTACAATATAGGAGGTGTGTTACTGGCCAGATCGCCAGGTAAAAACAGAATGAAAAATGCCTAAAAAAAAAGAAAACTAATGCCCATAAATGTTTACTGTACAAAGTAAGGTCCGTTGGCATGGACCATAGGGTGAGTACATAGATTGAAAACTGGCTACAAGGGCGAGTTCAGAGGGTCGTGATAAATGGGGAATACTCAGAATGGTCAGAGGTGAGTAGTGGGGTCCCCCAGGGTTCTGTGCTCAGACCAATCCTATTTAATTTCTTCATAAACGACCTGGAGGATGGGGTAAACAGTTCAATATCTGTATTTGTGGACGATACTAAGCAGGGCAATAACTTCTCCGCAGGATGTGGAAACCTTGCAAAAAGATCTGAACAAATTAATGGGGTACAAATAAATGGCAAATGAGGTTTAATGTAGAAAAATAATGCATTTGGGTGGCAAAAATATCAATGCAATTTACTCACTAGGGGGAGAACCTCTGGGGGAATCTAGGATGGAAAAGGACCTGGGGGTCCTAATAGATGATAGGCTCAGCAATGGCATGCAATGCCAAGCTGCTGCTAACAAAGCAAACAGAATATTGGCATGCATTAAAAAGGGGATCAACTCCAAAGATAAAACGATTATTTTCCAGCTCTACAAGACTCTGGTCCGGCCGCACCTAGAGTATGCTGTCCAGTTCTGGGCACCAGTCCTCAGGAAGGATGTACTGGAAATGGAGCGAGTACAAAGAAGCGCAACAAAGCTAATAAAGGGTCTGGAGGATATTAGTTATAAAGAAAGGTTGCGAGCACTGAACTTATTCTCTCTGGAAAAGAGACGCTTGAGAGGGGATATGATTTAAATGTACAAATACCAAACTGGTGACCCCACAATAGGGATAAAACTTTTTCGCCGGAATGGAGTTTAATAAGACACGTGGCCACTCTTTAAAATTAGAAGAAGAAAAGAGCTTTAACCTTAAACTGCTTAGAGGGTTCTTTACTGTAAGAGTGGCAAGGATGGGGAATTCTCTTCCACAGGCGGTGGTCTCAGCGGGGGGCATCGATAGTTTCAAAAAACGATTAAATAAGCACCTGAATGACCACAACATACAGGGATATACAATGTAATACTGACATTTAATCACACACATAGGTTGGACTTGATGGACTTGTGTCTTTTTTTTTTTTCAACCTCACCTACTATGTAACTAAATGAGGACTGGTTACACAGAAAAGTGACCTTTAAAATCTTCTATAAAAGAGTGGTTTGTACTTTGACTTGAGTGGCGCAAAGTATTTTACGTGGAATAAGGCAAGCAACAGTATAAGACTTAATTAAAGGCTGTAGAGGCAGAACTCAGAGGTTGATGTTCTGCCTCCACAGACTTATATTAAGCCTTATACTATTGCTTGCCTTTTTCCATGAAAAATACTTTACACCTAGCTCACCGTCCTTTGATTTGTTCTGATTTCACCAGTTTATGACCTTTTCCAAGCCACACTCTGGGCTATTGGCTGCTGTTTTTTACCCAGCTGCTCTTTGCACCATTTTCAGCCTACAAGTAATTTTTTTGTACTTGGTGCCAGTATACATACACTTCTTGTTTTATATATCCCACCTAGGTGACTTCCTGTACCAGTGAGTGTGCGTGATTCACTAACATAGGAGAACGTCATGCCCTTTCACTGAAAGCCCTTAAGGCAAATGCACTCTTTTGTTATAAATCCATTTATATGAGCTATAACTGTCTTATTCCTGACTGAAAAGCCCCAGCGTTAGACAACCTTGTTTCTTCTATTTCCAAAGTCACTCTGTGAAACACTTAAAGGCCCGTCTATTTGCTATGTTTGTATAACAAAACTGCTTTAATCTTCCTATTTATTCTTTGCACACAATTATTTTATTCCTTAATCCAATGCCAGGCGAGGTCTTACCAGCATAACAGAAGGGAGTTTTGTGGGTCTCCTTGGCAGAGGACAGACGAAACATGCTTTCTGCCTCTCTCTGTTTATATTACATACAAGCATATGCATTGAACAGGACTAGTCTGAATGTAAACAGTCCTTGTTAACGAGAGAAAAAACCCTTTGTGTTTAAATACATTTTCCTTCTTTTCGTTAGGTGAATTTGGGTTATTGTGCCAAAACTGGTCCTCATTAGTTGTTTCTTATTAAATTGTATCTACTACTATGGAAATGTGTGATCATTGCTATTAGCATTCCTATAGGCTATTGCCTCAGTGTTCGTAATACTTAATATGACCTGTTTCATTTAAAGGAACACTAAAGGCAAAATTTATATATTTTTTTTAAATAACAAACATGTTATTCTTACCTCCACTGTGCAGTTAGTTTTGCACAGAGTGTCTTGGCTCCTCCTCGCAAAAGCTTTCCACCTTCATGCGAGCGCGCTTGCATGGTGGAAAGCTTTTGCGGGTGCGCTCCCGTGATACAGCGGCGGGCATAGCCGCCGACTGTATCACTCGTCCCCGCCCCCGGCGTGCCGCGTCATCGGATGTGATTGACAGCAGCGCCAGCCAATGGCTGCGCTGCTATCAATCCGTCCAGCCTAGCCAATCAACGGCCAGGCTGGGAACCCGAAGAGGATCACGAGGACGTGCGCGGGACTTTCGAGGGGTAAGGTAAGTAAAACGGGGGGTTCGGGGGGGGGGGGCGTTACCGTCGGATGTTTTTTCACCTTAATGCATAGGATGCATTAAGGTGAAAAAAACATTTACCTTTACAACCCCTTTAAGGACCAGTAAACGTGCTAGTTAGCATTACTTAAAACTGAATGCAGACCAACAGCTAAATACATAATTGAAATACATCTAAGAAATCTACAGTGCCTTGAAAGAGTATTCATACCCCTTGAGATTTTCCACATTTTGTCATGTTACAACTAAAAACATTAACTTATTTTATTGGAATTTTATGTGATAGACGAACACAAAGTGGCACATAATTGTGACGTGGAAGGAAAATGATAAATGTTTTTCAACATTTTTTACAAATAAATATCTGAAAGGTGTGGCATGTATTTTTATTCAGTCCCCTTTACTCCAATACCCCTACCTATAATCTAGTGAACCAATTGCCTTCAGAAATCACCTAATTAGTAAATAGAGTCCACCCGCGTGTAATTTAATTTCAGAATAAATACAGCTGTTCTGTGAAGCCCTCAGAGGTTTGTTAGAGATCCTTTGTGAAAAAAACGGCATCATGAAGGCAAAGGAACAAACCAGACTGGTCAGGAATAAAGTTGTGGAGAGTGGGGTTAGGTTATAAAAAATATCCCAAAGTTTGCACATCTCACAGAGCACTGTTCAATCCATCATCTGAAAATGGAAAGAGTATGGCACAACTGCAAACCTATCAAGACATTGCCGTCAACTTAAACTGACAGGCTGGGCAAGGAGAGCATTAATCGTAGAAGCAGCCAAGAGGCCCATGGAAACTCTGGAGGAGCTGCGGAGATCCACAGCTCAGGTGGGAGAATCTATCCACAGGACAACTATTAGTTGTGCATTCTACAAATCTGACCTTTATGGAAGAGTGGCGAGAAGAAAGCTATTGTTGTAAGAAAGCCATAAGAAGTCCCATTTTCAGTTTGCGAGAAGCCATGTCAAAGAAGGTGCTCTGGTCAGATGAGACCAAAATGTAACTTTTTGGCCTAAAAGCAAAACGCTATGTGTGGTGGAAAATCAACACTGCACATCACCCCAAACACACCATCCCCACCGTGAAACATGGTGGTGGCAGCATCATGTTGTGGGGATGCTTTTCTTCAGCAGGGACAGGAAAGCTGATCAGAGTGATGGGAAGACCGATGGAGCCAAACACCGGGCAATCTTTGGCAGCGAGATATTCCAGACTTAGCAGATGATGACTGGGAGGAGAGTATCCAAAAATATCTACCTTTGACGATTTCGGCAAGGGATAGGTTTATCCAACTGAAATTTATTCACTGCGCCTACTACTCTCTGGAACGCTTGGCGAAAATCTACCCTGACCGTATGGCGCTATGCCCCAAATGTGGCTCAGATAACGCTGATTTCCTCCATGTAGTCTGGTCCTACCCCAAAGTCGAAGAGTTCTGGAGGGCAGTCCTGGACGACATTAACTCTATAGGGAAGATAAAAGTCCTGTATGGGCCTACCCCTCTCCTTTTAGGCATATGCGATTTCCTTGAGGCTCCTCAAAGGAAAAAATTGCCTGTTACGTTTACTGTACTTCTACCTGCAACGTTTGTACTAGGGTTGTCCCGATACTGATACCAGTATCGATATCGGGACCGATACCGAGTATTTGCGGGAGTACGAGTACTCCCGCAAATACCCCCGATACCTAAATAGAATACTCCGCCGCCGCCCCCGCCGCCGTCGCCACCGCCGTATATCGTTAATCACCGTGCGGCGAACATTACAGGCACCTTTAGTTTGAATAGCTGTTTTGCCCGCCACGCCGTGTATAGACACTCCCCCTTGGACGGATCTGTCCAATCCCGAGCAAGGGGGAGTGTCCTTTACACGGCGTGGCAGGGAAAACAGCTATTGAAACGAAAACTGCCTGTAATGTTCGCCGCACAATGATTAACGCGGCCACGCTGGCGGCATCGGCATCATCATCAGGTATGGGGGACATGGCTGGATATATGTGGGGGACATGGCTGCATATACTGTATGGGGGACATGGCGGCATATACTATATGGGGGACATGGCTGCATATACTGTATGGGGGACATGGCTGCATATACTGTATGGGGGACATGGCTGCATATACTGTATGGGGGACATGGCTGCATATACTGTATGGGGGACATGGCTGCATATACTGTATGGGGGACATGGCTGCATATACTGTATGGGGGACATGGCTGCATATATGGGGGGGGCATGGCTGGATATATGGGGGGACATGGCTGCATATATGTGGGGGGACATGGCTGGATATATGGGGGGACATGGCTGCATATATGTGGGGGGACATGGCTGCATATATGTGGGGGGACATGGCTGCATATATGTGGGGGACATGGCTGCATATATGTGGGGGACATGGCTGCATATATGTGGGGGACATGGCTGCATATGCTTGGGGACATGGCTGCATATGTTTGGGGACATGGCTGCATTTGTGGGGGGGCATGGCTGCATTTGTGGGGGGGACATGGCTGCATTTGTGGGGGGACATGGCTGCATATGGGGGGGACATGGCTGCATATGTGGGGGACATGGCTGCATTTGTGGGGGGACATGGCTGCTTTTGGGGACACATTTAAAAAAAAGTATCGGTATTCGGTATCGGCGAGTACATAAAAAAAAAGTATCGGTACTTGTACTCGGTCCTAAAAAAGTGGTATCGGGACAACCCTAGTTTGTACTATCATTATATGATTTCTGTCTGAATGTATTTGTACCTTTTTTTTAAATTAAATAAACTTTATTTAAAAAAATATATATATATATCCTCCATGAAAGTAAATGTGTTCTGCTGTATACAAGAAGCTTCCAGCCCTTGATTTCAATACTCTCCACAATAAAAAATTGGCCCAGAAAAGTGTGTTACTTGGACCTACTTTGACTTCTGGTGGACGCACTTTTTTCAGCTGTCTTCACCTTCTGTCACAAGGACTGGTCCCATATAGTGTTTTTTGGTCATTAGCGTTGATGATTTGGCTGTTGAAGCACAGATCCTTAGGAGAAGGGGCTTGTTTTTGGATTAGGGCATTCTTAAGTTTCTTCATACTAGAAAGTCGACTTTATGCATGGGCTATCTTCGCACCTGGAATTCCTGCTCACTTCTGAGCAGGAGCTCAGAAGTTTCATTCTAGACAGTACTCTGTGGGACGAATCCTGGCCTTCAAGGCAGCCAGGACTATCCTTTTTCAATAACAGCTGGCCTTTCACTCCTGTTGAGGGCTTTTACACAATGGATCGCTCATATAGTTCCTTTCAGATGCTCCTGGGTGACTCTGGGATCTCAACTGGGTCTTTTTGACCCCCAGGGACCACCCTTTGAGCCTTCCAAAGCATGTTTTTCCTTCTTGAATCTCATCCAAGTGGCAGGTTTTGAAGTTAGCAGCTTTATCATGTTAGTAACCCTTTTTGGTGTTTTTACAAGAATAAGGCTATTCTGAGTCCTAAGACCTCCTTTTTTCTTAAAGTGTTTTTTTTTCACCTTTACCAGGACATTGTCCTGCTGCCCTTTTTTCCAGCTCCTAAAGTCCCAGGGAGATTGTTTTTACTGTTTTGACATAATCTGTACTGTGTGGGTTTACCTATTAGCTATAGCTTTACCCAGCAATTAGATTCTCTCTTTGTCCTTCCTGAGGGTTCTACCATGCTTCTCGCTCCATCAAGGCATGGTGGAATCATCTAGTATATATCCTATTCCTTGCAGGCAAACTCCACTCCACATCCATGGGTGCTTCTTCTTAGGCATTTTAGCACTAATCAGTGCACAGATTTGCATGACCATCACCTAGTCTTCTGCTAATATTTTTTATCAGGTGGATGTCCTGGCCTCTGCTACTCTAGCTTTGGCTGCATTGTGCTACTAGTTGTCTCTTCCGTTTGGGTCTCCAACACTTCTAAATGGGCGGGTTTGGTGACATTTGTTTACTGTGTTGCCCACTCCTCATTATTGTATAACTTTTGGACATCCCAGTCCTCTAAGGCCTTGTACACACGATCGGACGGTCCGATGAAAACTGTCCGCCGGACCGTTTTCATCGGACATGTCCGCTGCCGGATTTTGGTCTGATGTGTGTACACACCATCAGACCAAAATCCCCGCGGACAGCGAACGCGGTGACGTGGTCGCGACGTGGCCGCGACAATGACGCGGCGACGTGCGCTACCCTGGAAGGCCAATGCTTCGACGCATGCGTCGAATCACTTCGACGCATGCAAGGGATTTCGGCCGAGCGGACATATCCGATGAGTTGTACTAAGAAACATTTGTCCGCTGGAAACCTGTCCGCTAGGCCGGGAATCCGGTCCGGTCGGCCGTACAGACGACCAAACATGTCAGCGGAAACTGGTCCGCGGACCAGTTTCAGCAGACATGTTCGGTCGTGTGTACGAGGCCTTAGACTCTGTATGTGTCCTATACTCTGTGAGGGGAAAAAACTGGATATTTAGCTTGCCTGTAAAGTCTGTTTCCTGGATTAAAATAGAGGACACAGGACCCTTCCCTCTATGTATCCTTTTATTGCCTGATAAAAAAAATTGAGGATTGCTTGAAGTGGGAGGTGTTTATTTGGAGGCCTTTGCAGCTCTGCTTTGCCTGCATCCTGTACTGTACTAGAAGAAACTATTTTTATAGGCAGGTCAACATGGTTATAGGTGCATGTGGTTTTGAATTGTAGTGATTTATCTATGTTAAGTGAATGTTGGGTGAATGTCACACTCGTCGCCCCTTACATTCTTTGAAAAGTCAACTAGTACCACATTTACTAAGCTAAGTGAAGTTTTTTCCCATTTTGAATAGAGTAAGGGAGGGTTATGTCCCATAGCCAAACAAATCCCTGCAAATTAAGGGAATCTATTGGGGTCCCCCAGGTTACCAGGACTAGTGTCCCCCTTGGAAGATTCCAATTATCTGTTTTCTGGAGATAACCCCAAATTTGTGATTTTCTTTTAATTTCACTTTTAATGATGTTGGTAAACAAGAAAAATAAAGGGGTGAATCACCTTAAGGGGAGCACAGACATCATTAAAAACAGACATGTGTTCTAATCCCTCTCCGCTCTATCCAAAACAAAACAAAAAGTTTATAATTATACTTTAACTTTGCAAAATTAACATATTCTACACCATTTGTATATCAGCCACATTTACTGCAGATGAATATTCCTGGTGCATGTGGTTTTGAATTGTAGTGATTTATCTATGTTAAGTGAATGTTGGGTGAATGTCACACTCGTCGCCCCTTAAAGTTTCACAGTGTAAATCCTAGGAGCCCTTACTGCCCTCACGCCCAGTGTTTGTGTTTCCCAGCATACAATTCTAACTCTGGCTTGCCAGTGTTAAAGCCCTTGTTATACTTTTCTGAACTCACTTAGGCCCCTTTTACACTTGGGCGGGAGCCGCTATGTTAATGTTAAAATAAATGTAATTTTTGTTTATGAATGAGTCCATAACTCAGTTACATGGTGGTTTTTGATATTCACCGGAAGTTCAACATTGACATAGGCAGCTGCTGATTGGCTGCAGCTGCTGATCAACAACAGTTTTTCAGTAATTCACAGTGTATTATCCTGCGTGTATATACAGTTCATATGTGACACTTTCAGCTTAAATTTTCACTTTCTTCCAGATGTGTACCTTATATTAATCCTCTTATAGCCTTCACTCTTGTGCATCCTCTATGGTAGCAATAAATTGTAACCACCTTTCACCACTGCACTCACCTCCAATGAAAACCTGTTTCCAGGTCTGTAAATGCCATCAGGTATACAGTATATCCAGGCTCCTCAGCTGTTTAACCTAATTTTTCCGTCTCTTGTCTCGTTAGGTATGTCCTTATCTGGATATCCTTCGTATGGCCTTTCAGTGCTCTTTCTTCCACTATTTTACCTCAGTTAAAGCAAATACGCTTCTATGATGTAGTAACTTAAAACTTCCACATTTATTTTAATATTGTACACTTACATTTAAAACAGAGACAATGTGTAGCAAATGAAGATTACAATGGGTCCGGAGCTCCCGTCTGACCCACGATCCTCAGTGTTTGTGTCCCCTGATTCCGCCCAATGTGTATCGTCAGTCACGTGACTTCCTCAGGACTTCCCTGAGGAGGTCACGTGACTGTGACGATACGCGTTGGGCGGAATCAGGTGCCACAAAAACTGTGAAGCTACAGCCCCGCTGTAATCTGCACTTGCCATGCATTGTCTGTGTTTTTTTTTTGTTATTTGGATTTTCACAATACAATCATATAGGATACAATAGCTCTAAAACAGTTGTATATATGTATTAAATTCAACAAAGTAGGTAAAGTTCTGAGTAAGGGGGGGTGGGGGGATGGAACAGGTGATTCATATATACCTATACAGCAATGTCAAAGCAGTGTGATACATACAGAAGTGATGAATCATACCATTTTACCTTCAGGTCGGAAGCATGGTTCGGAAATTAAAGACTGGCTATCTCATATAGTGGCCTAGCTATAGCCATAATAACTGGCGTGAGTTATTAGCTTTAAGTATAGGAAAGTCATGGAAGTCGAAGAGCTCCAGGAATCTGTGGATGTTCTATGGTGGTAGAAAGGTAGAGGGGTAAACCGGAGACCCTGAGGTTGCCCAGTGAATTGGTGAGATCTCTTTTCAAATACCAATTGGTGTAATGAAATGGTTGCATGACTTCTTGTAAGACTTGGGTTAATGTGGCCTCTGTCTCTGTTTTAAATGTAAGGCCTCGTACACACGACTGTTTTTCCTCGACAGAATCCATCAAGAAACTTGTTGGCAGAGCTTTTTTGCCGAGGAAAACGGTCGTGTGTATGTTTTTCATCAAGGAAACTGTCGAGGATCTCGACGAGAAAAAAAGAGAACAAGTTCCCTTTTTCCTCGACGGGAGTCTCAATTTCCTTGTCGTGTTCCTCGTCGGGCTGGTTTTCGACGAGAAACACGTTCGTGTGTATGCTAAGAAAACAACGCATGCTCAGAGTAAAGTATGAGACGGGAGCGCACCTTCGGTAAAAGTAGCGTTTGTAATGGAGATAGCACAAAAAAAAAGTGCAAATTGTCTCTTACCAAACTTTTACTTAACCCGCAGTAACATGAGATTAGCAATAGCAGCTGCAAGGGTTGTGCCAGTGGAATCGAACTTCCCCTGCCGTTGTATGTGTTGTACGTCACCGCATTTGAGAACGAGGAGATTTGGTCTTGACAGTGTGTACGCAAAGAAAGCTTGTCAGGTTTCTCCACAAGCCTGACAAGCAACTCGTCGAGGAAAATGATGTTTCATTTACGACGAGTTCCGCGGTTGTGTGTACGAGGCCTAAGTGTATAATATTACAAGAAATGTGGAAGTTTTAAATGACTACACCATGAAAGCGTATTTGCTTTAACTGAGGTAACATGGTGGGAGAAAGAGCACTGAAAGGCCATATGAGGGATACCCAGATAAAACATATCTAGTGAGACAAGAGAAGAAAACAGGTCTTCATTGGAGGTGAGCACCGTGATGAAAGGTGATGGGAGTCACAATTTATTGCTACCATAGAGGATACACAAGAGTGAAGGCTGGAAGAGGATTAATATAAGGTGCACATCCGGAAGAATGTGATCATTTCAGCAGAAAGTGTCACATATGAACTGTATATACACGAATGAACTGTGTACTTTACTTTATTTTGGATTTTTTTCATGTGACAAGGATTATGTCATAATTATGTATTTTGATTGATTAGGATTTTTATATATATATATATATATATATATATATATATATATATATATATATACACACACACACACACACACACACACACACAATTATTGTTTGTTTAACATTCATAGTTTTTCAGTTTGTCCATTTAACAGAAGTGGATCTAAGAACTAACCTCTGTTAAACAAGTAAGGCCATACACAGATCAAAATGTGGTTGGTCCCTGTTGTACTGGGCAGATTTTGATCTGTCTATTCTCAGCTTGTGGTTTTAATATTCTTTTAAAAAAAATATTTGACATATCTGTCTGTAAGCCATGCTACACACTGGTGCGTTTTGACATGCGATTTGACATGTCAAATCGGCAGAATTTGACGGCAATGGCACCGCCCTAATTGGTGCGACCATGCATCTGTGGCGCTGCACCAATTTCAAAAAGTAGTTTCTGTACTACTGTTTGCGATTTCGCCCCTCGATTTACATTGGCATCTGTGCAGGAACTGCACAGGTATCTCTGTAATCGTGACCGAAATCGGGACCGACAAGCGAGAGTGTAATTCAGAACTCGCATGGCTTTATTCCCACAGCCCAGTGTGAACCTGGGCTAAATGTTACTTTTTAAGCCACATTGTAGACTTATAGGTAGATTCAGAGAGAATGGTGTAAACTTGCGGCGGCGTAGCTTAGCGTGTTTAGGTTACGCCGCCGTAAGTTAGCGAGGCAAGTACTTGATTCTCAAAGTACTTGCCTGCTAAGTTACGGCGGCGTAGCCTAAAGCAGGCGGGCGTAAGGACGCCTAATTCAAATGTGTGTAAGGGGGCATGTTTTATGTTAATGGGGCTTGACCTTACGTTTTTGACTTTTTTTTCAACTACGCATGCGCCAAGCGCCTACATTTCCCAGTGTGCATTGCGGCTAAGTACGCCGCACGGGCCTATTGATTTTGACGTGGACGTAAACTACGTAAATCCCTATTCACGGACAAATTTCGAATTTTGAAGCGGGAACGGCAGCCATACTTTAACATTACTATTCCATCTATTAGATGGAATAACTTTAGGCCTGATATTGCCTTACGGAAACGGCGTAAATGTACTGCGGCGGCCGGGCGTACGATCGTGAATCGGCGTATCTACTAATTTACATATTCTACGCTGACTGCAATGGAAGCGCCACCTAGCGGCAAGCCTCAATATTGCAACCTAAGATAGGACGGCGCAAGCCGTCGTATCTTAGATATGTTTAAGCGTTTCTCTGTTTGAGAATACACTTAAACATAAGTCGGCGTAGATTCTGAGTTAGGTCGGCTTATCTACTGATAAGCCGGCCTAACTCTTTCTGAATCTACCTATTAGTGACCCTTTACAGTGAGCCATGGAGCACTGCTGGCATGACTTCCTCACGCTGAACATTGGCATACTGTCATTAGCGGTCAGTGGGCCCATATTTAGCACAAATCTGGCTGAAAATATTCCATTTAGCTGTGTCCAAAACGTTTCCCGTTCAAAGCTGAAAGGTTTTTACTGTGCAGAATTTCTTAGCAGGCTCTTAATCCACTGGAGACTTTACTGAGCGAGGAGATGTCCGTGTTTGCCTGGCTTTCTCCTCATCCACATATGTATGCGCTGTTCCATATGTATATATGACCACGTGCATTACTTTAAATACACAGAAAAAGTAATCTGGTGAAACCCATATGACATGCAGTGATTATGTGTTTTTCTTTTTTTAAGTTTACTTAAAGGCTTATGCATAGTAATTAGTTTCAGTCAAATTCCTATCCGACGATTTAATATTTTGGCTGAAGGCTTCAGCGCTTATATCCTGTCTGCCATTAGAAGCTGTTTTATGATGCAGTGCAGATTCTTTCAAAGACCCCTCCAAAATCTGTAGATTTAGTCATTGTGAGTATATAAGATTTCCACCGGTTTTGAAACTGCAATGACCATGTGTTTTTTTTTTCTTTGACTATAGAGAATTACATACTCCTTAACATTATGGAGGGATTTCTAGAAGAAAGCAGTAAGATCCACAGTGGAGGAGACTAGCCAGTGTATTGAACTGAGTTGTGTTTCTAGCAGACGTTTAGCGCATTCATTTAATGTGTGTAGCTTGTGTTTGTGCAGTTTTTTGGAGTGGTGTTTTGTCTCTAATTTTGCTGCTTAATATTCTTTAAGATTGGAAAATGAAAAGGTAGGAATACTAATTGTTTATGACAGAAATAGGCTTCACCATAGGCGTGCGTACAGGGTGTGCCTGGGCACACCCTAATCATCCCATGTGAATTAGCATTATCCAGGGGTGGCACCAGGTGGGTGGTTGGGGGATGCCAGTGGCCAGTGTAAATGCAGCCATTATATTAAAGGCAAGGTTCAACTTTAGGAACACATTACACTCGTATTTAGGGTGTAGCGTAATTAGCTCCCAATCAACTGTCTCCCACCACCAGAGCCTCCTCCCTGTGACAGCAGGTGGCATTCATGTGTGTTTGAGCTTTGGGGTGCACTCCCTAATGCAATAGGCTGCGCACACCTATGGGCTTCACGTACATGTGTATCATCTTCCTGTGTTTGAAACGCACCTCAAACACAGAAAATTGTTATTAGTTCTAATGGAGCAGTACACATGGCAGTTTAGAGGCTTTATTTGATCTGTTTTGTGTTGCGCTACTTTTTATGGACACAACATGTCCTATTGAGGTGCATTTAAACCAAGGAAGGAAGGCCAACTACAGCCGTTACTTGTCAGATACTGCTTTGTCCATTAGAAGGCATTCAGTTGTGTTTGCCGAAAATGCCTGTTGACATTAGCCCTTATAGCCCTTATAGCTTCAACTTTAGGGTATCAGCAGCCTAAGAGGGAACACATGTTCTAAAGCCTCGTACACATGATCGGATTGTGTGATGACTGGCTGTTGGCGGGAAAATCCGACCATTTGTATGCTCCATCGGACAATTGCTGTCGAATTTTCCGCAGACAAATGTTGGATGGCATGCGTTAAAACGGACTGTTGTTGGATTTTCTGAGCGTGTGTACACAAGTCTGTCGGATAAAATTCCAAAGTACAAACACGCATGCTCAGAATCAATGCTCATCAAACACAACATTAGCAGAAGATGCCCAATGGGTGGCGCTAAAGGGCTGAAAAAACACATATTGTCGTGTTTGTTGGCCGACAATTGTGTGCCGTTTGTATGCAAGACAAATTTCTGGCCAACGCCCTTCGGACATAAATCCTACGCTTTGTCCGCTGAAAATCCGATTGTGTGTACCAGGCTTTATTTGTAAAAGAGCACACAGGAAGGCACACATCCTTAGTGCATTACCGAAGATTTAGGCTGGATTCACACCTATGCATTTTTAGTGCTTTTAGGATTTTGCAGATTTGCACTACAGAACATGTTCCATAGGAAATCATGTTAAATGGACTGTAGTGCAAATCTGCAAAATGCAAAAAGCACTAAAACTGCATAGGTGTGAATCCAGCCTTAATGTATAAAGCAAAACATACAGGGCCAGTTCACACCAGACGCAGTTCCGTGCGCATTTTTTCTGCACAAATGCATGCACTGTTTTCCATGTGTTCCAATGGCTCTAGTTCACACCATGCAGTCAGTTTCCAGCGCAGAAACTGACCGGAAACTGGCTGCATGGTGTGAACTAGAGCCATTGGAATACATGAAAAACACTGTGCATGCATTTTGTGCAGAAAAAAAGCACACGGAAATGAACAGAACTGCGTCTGGTGTGAACTGCCCATAGCCAAATGGATACTCCCAAAAATGGATGTAAACAGGCATTGTATGACACTGCATCTCAATCCAGAGATAAACTTTAGCTCTGAAGAAGGAGGTGCACCCCCTGAAACGCATCAGATTGCCAGCGCAACATTACAATGTATTTGGCCACCCTATTCCTTCACTGGATTGAGATTTCGTGTCATACAACTCATCCATTTTGTGAGTATCCATTTGGCTTATTGTTTTGTAATAAACAATAAACCTTTGGTAATGCACTAGGCATGTGTGCCCTCCTGTGTGGTCTTTTACAGTTGTCTATTAGATTCCTCAATCTGAGGAGGGCTGCATCCACGAAGAATACCAGAATTTTTTTATTCTATTGCTTTTGATGATCCATTGCACAAGTAGACTCTGAGGTGGAATTCTATGCCCTGGAGATGTTTGTGTTTTGTGCAACCTGTTTCTTATTTGTTAAAGATCTGTGGTAAGACTGCTATATTTGGAGGTGCTAAGTAACCTACCCATTTCACTGTAGTAGTCCAGCAAACGAGTGGTGAAAGTTGTGTGGCTCCAAGTTTGAGCTATTGGATTCAGTACTTTATGTCACTGACTTTGCTCTGACTTTATTTGTGCTATATTTGCTTCTGGTCAGTGAATCAGAATGAAACCAGAGACATATGGGCATGTAAGATTTTCAGAAGGATGTCGGTACTGGCAGATTATTTATCTCAGTTCATGTTTTCTTGAGACTGGGTTCACATATATGCAAATTGGATGCAGTTAAAAATGCATCCAATTTGCATAACTGAATGAGACCAGGTTTCAATGGAGCCGGTTTGAAAGGGGTCCTGTGCGTTTTTGGGTCTGGTTCAGGTGCAAATTCAGGGAAAATGCACACATGGGGCCAGATTCAGATAGGTTACGCGGATCTAAAGATCCGCTGACCTATCTGATTTACGTTACGCCGCCGCAAGTTTTTGAGGCAAGTGCTATATTTAGAAAGCACTTGCCTCTAAAGTTGCGGCGGCGTATCGTAAATCCCCCGGCGGAATTCAAATTCCGCGGCTAGGGGGCGTGTAAAATTTAAATCAGGCGCGTCCCCGCGCTGATCGAACAGCGCATGCGCCGTCCGCAAATTTTCCCAGCGTGCATTGCTCCAAATGACGTTGCAAGGACGTCATTGGTTTCGACGTTAACGTAAATTACGGCCGTATTCGCGAACGACTTACGCAAACAACGTAAAAAAATCAAAACTCGGCGCGGGAACGACGGCCATACTTAACATAGGATACGCCGCACTTACCCCTCCTATAGCAGGGGTAACTTTCCGCTGGAAAAAGCCAAACGCAAACGACGTAAAAAAAAAGCACCGGGCAGTCGTTCGGTTCTGAATAGGCGTAAATGCTCATATGCATATTCAACGCGTAAAAGATACGGAAGTGCCACCTAGCGGCCGGCCTGGAATTGCAGCCTAAGATCCGACGGTGTAAGTCACGGATCTTAGGCATATCTATGCGTAACCTGATTCTATGAATCAGGCACATAGATACGACGGCCGGACTCAGAGATACGGCGGCGTATCAGGAGATACGCCGTCGTATCTTCATTCTGAATCCAGCCCATGAAGCACACCTGAACCATTGAACAGAAATGCACAGGAATTCGATCTGAAAACCACAGCCGCATATATGTGAACCCTACCTCTTTATTGCTCTTCTCTCACCAAATAGTACAAAAACTGCCATAAATTGTTGGTTTCTGCTGGGAACTATTGACAAGTTTACATTTGAAGATGATATTACAATATATTCTACACTAATGTTTAACATTTAAAAAAATGTAATGATGACTTTTACTTCTCTTTAGCCAGTTACCTACTACAAGTGAATCATGTGACTTTGATGACCCTAAACTGTTTCAGAACATTGAAGGTGAAAGTGTAAGTACTATAGAGTTTGTATTTAGATTTTTTGTTGACAAAGAACTGTGAAAAGCCCTATTTTTATTAAAACTTACCCACTTAGTTTTCAGAAAAGCAACAACCCTCCTGAGATAATAACACATACAGCTTCTCAGGTCCCCATGGTTATAAGTCACCAATATACAGTATAATACAGCATTCCTGTGTTGCTAGGTCTTCTCCTCTGCACATTACTGACATGTCTAAGTCATACCAACATATGAGGTGTGTCTAAAAAGTTTAGTGAATGGTATCAAAGAAAACAGAAGATACAAACAAATTACCTTTATTGGCCTTCAAACTTTTGGCATTGTTCACAAAGCTTCTGGAAACTGTCAGCAAAGGTCTCTTTAGGAATTGATTGCAGAACCGCTGTCACACATTTTTGGATTTCCGCCTGATGGTCATGTGTACTCCAGGCTAGGTGGCGCTTCTCAACAAGCCTCTGGATAGCCATGTGCATGCGCGCACCTGTTACGTATTGCTGTTGTGATGCTAGACCATTCACCAATCTTTTTAGACACACCTCATATTTATAACTGAGGCAACCTTTGCCATCCTTCTAACCTGGGTTGTGTGTCTCTTCGGTAGCCACTAGGGCCCTTCAGCTGTTGCGGAACTACCAATCCCATGAGGCATTGCAAGCTGCTGACGGTTACAAGCATGACTCCCAAAGGCAGAGGCATGATGGTAGTTGTAGTTTTGCAACAGCTGGAGCACCCATGCACTAGAGGGTATTGTGCTAAAAGGAAGTACAGTATATGATCAACAGCACCAATAAAGAAGAACCCTATAACGCAAACACAAGGGATGCCGAAGCATACAATATACAGTATATTAAAGTGGTTATAAATCCTTTGCCTATAATAAGGCTTACCTGTAGCTACCAAGGATATCTCCTAAACCTGCAAGGTTTAGGAGATATCCCCTGTTTCCTGCATGTGCCGATGTCATGAATACTAGCATACTATGCATACTAGCTCATTATGCCTTTATCTTGCAGGTTTTTTAATAGGGTTTACAACCACTTTAGTAAATATAATAAACTGCCCTACACTCCCTGGGGAAATGCACTGACTCATATGACAAGAACAAATTGTTGTGGTTGTCGGTTCTGAAAGTAGAAATTATTTGCATGGTTAGGACTTTGAAAGATCTCAGCAAGTACAGAAAGATGTTCCTAAAGTTCTGAAAAACTAAATTTTATTCCCTGTGATATATAGCACATTTGTTTAAAAACTGTACACCTGAAGCAGTAAATAATTTCAGCTCTGAAAAAGTTTTAGCACAGTTAGATGACATCACAAAAGATGATGAGAAACAATTCTAAAAAGGAGGCCCCTAGCTTACAATTTAGAAAAATCCAGGTAAATAAGGTAATTCCCCTATATAAAACAACGCAAGAATCTCGTTGGTGTTCTCGAAAGTTCACCAAGGTCTGGGACTTATGGCTAGATTCTCCATCCACAGACACATAGTATCCGATATTATAGTTATTGGGTGATTGCATCCTCTATGATTTCCAAACAAAGGTGATCTGAGAAATCTCAGTGGTTATCCGGGAAATAAATGTGATTTATTCAATAATGTTTCTAATGTCATGCAACATGTGTATTGGGGATAATGCAGAGGCCCTTCCATTTTTCTTTATTTCAAAACGTAATCTTTTTTTTTATCCAGAAAAAAGCTTTATTGAAAAAAGCATAAAACAACAATGCCAAACAGTTTACGTTTGTACATAAAACAGTCACTATCGGTAAGGGCAATTTCTACATAGTAAGTGTCATTGAAATCATCAACAATACATAACCATTTAGCCATAAGGGACATCACCCAAATTCAAGCCTCAGCAACCTATCCATGATCAGGTCCACTAGCCCAGGGACTTCTAACCAAGGAGCCCATAACTTTTCATACTTGTGCGGGCAACCTCTGTGTTGAAATATACCTTTTTTAATTCTTAAGGCATTACTAACATTAGTTATCCATTCCCGAACTGTAGGAGGGTCCTCTGACTTCCAGTGCATCATTATCAACTTACGAACTAAGAATAGGACTCTGACTATGGCTTCTCTAGTGTGGTTTTCCCACTCTAATTCATCCAACAGACTGAGCAAGCACTGTTTTGGGTCAAGAGGGAGAGATACCTGGAATACTCTGTTTGGGGTATCAACCACTCCACACATGTACAGATGTAATTTGGGGCATCTCCATAGCATATGGATCAAACTGCCATGATCCTGTTTACATCTAGAGCATTCAGGTGTTGGTCTCATACGCATAGCAAGCAAAATAATGAGGGGTATAATATACCCTCAGAAGAATATATAGCTGAGTTAGTCTCTGTGTCACATTTAATGAGCAGGACATCACGGACTGAAGAGTTTCCTCCCACCGATCTCCCGTGAGTTGGCCCACGTCCCCTTCCCATTTTTTCTGCACCCTTAGGGTGTGTTTAGTAAGGAAAGACTGGAGCAACATGGCATGGCATTGCAATATGAATCCTCAAAACATAATTTTAACTGTGTACTCCTAACTGAGCTGATAATTAGAGATGTTTGTTTTGTTGTTTACCTTGAGCTGGGGACTGCCCAGAGGCACTGTTTTGTACCACTTAAATTCTTTAAAATCATTTAAAAGAATAATAATAAAAAAATAAATAATTGGTTTAGGGGTTACATTGAGGATAAGCATTTTCAGAAGCTGAAAACCTCTATTTTAGTCTCCAGGATTTCACAATTTTCTGTCGGGATGTCTCATTTTCATAGATAAGCATGGTTGGGATGCACGTGAAAAGTCCAAGTGGTTTACATCATACTGTATATAGCAGCAGACTTAGCAGATACGTTGCCCACTGACTAGACTCCTGCAGACCAGTATACAAAGAAGACTTCTGCAGGAGACAAAAGGCAGAGCGGGGATAAAAAAGCATCCGCTTACAAAAACAGCAACATCCAGCCTGATGAGGGAGCATGATCACCGGGACAAGGATAAACTGGGATAAACAGGCAACGCGTTTCCAAGCAAATTTCCCCCTTCTACAGGATAAAGCAAATTGATCTTTTCTATGCCACTTCAGGATAGAGTTTAGCTAGGTTACACTATGAAATCACTTAAGGTATGCATATTTAAGTGATATATCTGCTAAATATAAATTTGCTATAAATAAAGTGCAACTGAAGTGTAAACTGTCAGGTTTTAACCTGCATTACAAAAATGACAACTGGAGTTTGTTTCTTATAATATTTGGTTAGATATAAGCATACAAGGACAGAAAAATATATGGTCCCTGAATCCAGTTTTTCTTTTAACCACTTCCGGACCGCCGCATGTACATTTACGTCGGCAGAATGGCACGGACAGGCACATCAACGTACCTGTACGTGCCTGCCTAGACGTGGGTCGGGGGTCCGATCGGGACCCCCCCGTACATGCGGCGGTTCCCGTGGCTTCAGGAGCGATTCTAGCCGCCCCCTCGCGATCGCTCCCCGGAGCTGAAGAACGGGAAGAGCCGTATGTAAACACGGCTTCCCCGTGCTTCACTGTGGCGGCGTATCGATCGAGTGATCCCTTTTATAGGGAGACTCGATCGATGATGTCAGACCTACAGCCACACCCCCCTACAGTTGTAAACACACACTAGGTGAACCCTAACTCCTACAGCGCCCCCTGTGGTTAACTCCCAAACTGCAACTGTAATTTTCACAATAAACAATGCAATTTAAATGAATTTTTTGCTGTGAAAATGACAATGGTCCCAAAAATGTGTCAAAATTGTCCGAAGTGTCCGCCATAATGTTGCAGTCACGAAAAAAATCGCTGATCACCGCCATTAGTAGTAAAAAAAAAAAATAATAATAAAACTATCCCCTATTTTGTAAACGCTAAAAATTTTGCGCAAACCAATCGATAAACGCTTATTGCGATTTTTTTAACCAAAAATAGGTAGAAGAATACGTATCGGCCTAAACTGAGAAAAATAAATGTTATATATGTTTTTGGGGAATATTTATTATAGCAAAAAGTTAAAAATATTGCATTCTTTTCAAAATTGTCGCTCTATTTTTGTTTATAGCGCAAAAAATAAAAACCGCAGAGGTGATCAAATACCACCAAAATAAAGCTCTATTTGTGGGGAAAAAAGGACGCCAATTTTGTTTGGGAGCCACGTCGCACGACCGCGCAATTGTCTGTTAAAGCGACGCAGTGCCGAATTGTAAAAACCCCTTGGGTCATTTAGCAGCATATTGGTCCGGTCCTTAAGTGGTTAAAGGACATTCACATTATTTGTTATTTCAGCTCCATGTTCCTTATACACGGCCTGAACAGGAATGCTGTGTTACATGAGCTGTATATTATTATTAGGAGACACTAGGGCTATTGTGTAACACCAGCTTTAAATTAATATATTGTTCCTGCACATAGGAACAAGTCTGACTTCAGTTGTCATTATTTCCACAACACTGAAACAAAGATTTTGACTCCTAACTGTAGAAAATTAGTGTATCTGTCCCTTTTTATGTACCTTTCACCCCATGTTTTTGCAATGAATGGCTGCTTTAAACAACCTATTTAGATATAGATATCTCAGAGGAATAGAAATTAAATGTTACGTGTGGTTGTGTAATGACTCCTGACAGAACAGAGACCGGAGGGTGATTTACGATAGATCTAATTAAATGGCTGCTGTTATCTGAGTAACACTTATACTAAATGGTATTTAAGGCATTCCTCGTGTGACGCCACTCACAAGACATGTAATTTTATATTAAATGAGTACATACTGGAGGTAAAGCTGCCTTCTCTGGCGCTGCAAAGTGTCTGGTATCTGTGAATTCTATTTGTCAGGAATGTGATACTAGTGGTGGCTGTTCTGACAGCTCCAGGACTATCAAAGCATGTGCAACTATCCTATTACTCTTCAAGGTCCACTGTTAATAAAACATACAGTTTTGAGGCACTGGCTTATGTAGAGCAGTTTTATCAAAGAATAATATAAAATATGTTAACAAACAGGGTGAGTACAGTTTCAGCTTCACCCTGCGCAGAGATTTTTTCAGCTCACAGTTCACCAATCTAAGCACCAACAGACTGAGAGTGATCATCACTGGGGCAGGTTAATTGAGCAATTAACCCTTTACACAATAGCCATCACTACATGTTTTAATGGTAACATGCACTTGTTACAGTATTGGCAGTTGAGGCAGTTGAAATACCGACTTGTCTATAACACTCGCTGCCGTGTCCACACAGGAATGTAGCAGAGTTTACAATAGGGTATCTCCTTCAAAGAGGCAAATTCCTAATGCCACCAATAATCTATGAATATGAATACATCTAAATTTCAATCTGGCCAGGTTTCATAGTTTGACAAAAAGCATATGATTTGTTTAGCAGAATGAAAATACAATTTATCAGACACCAAATATGATATAAATCTTATACATATTTCTCATTGGAGGTTCAGTGTGCCTTATTAGCCTTCTGGACTAAAACTGACATGTTTGGCATCTATTTAATTAGTATCTTCTCATACATTAGTATAATATTTTTTTTTGCCCGTAACTCAATTACAGTAAGAATTATGGAAAATTAATGGAATGTAACTGTACAATACAATTGTAGATCGATATAGGAAAAAAAACCAAAGCATTACAGTTGTTTACTGCTCACCAGACAGTTTACAATAGGGCAATTTACAACATACCTTTATTATAAGTATTTTTAAAACACATTCTGGTTCTGGTTTGTGACATCTCTGCATTCTTCCTTAGCTAGGTTGTTTTATCTCAAATGTGTTACATTCCCCTGCTGTCTAGAGCAGACATTAAATTAAATCTGACCATTTCTGGGAAATTAAGGGTTGCACTGTGTCTATAATATGACCCCATTCTCTCCACACATTTTGGGGTTCATCAGACCTCACAAGACTTAAATAATTTTTCTTTGAGAAAATGCTGCTCCAGCATCCCTCTGGTGCTGCTCATTATGAAAGCCCTAGGCATTTGTCACATGATTAGTGCCTAAGAGGAGTATTAGAGTTCAGATTGGTTAACCCTCTTTTTGAGAACATGTGACCAATGCTTAGGCATTTATTATTTACTACGCCAGGAATATTAGCACCACATAGAAAGCACTATGCAATACTAATCTGTAAAGATATAGTTGTTTTGACTAGAAAGTTAGGACCACAAAAAAAGAAAATCTGAAACCTGATAGACAATCTTACTCTTATGCATTTGCTTGTTTGTAAACAAATCAATAATAATTAGGTTTAAGGTACCCTTATGCTTTATTAGAGTCATACAACCCCATCTAAAATGGTATGTTTTATTACTATCATGGCTAATATTATTTTTATTAATTTCATCCATTTGTTTGTATTTGCTCTATATGAGGCCACTTCAATTAGCAACATTTAAAGTGGTTGTAAACATTCGATTTATTTATTTATGTTAAATAAAAAACAAGCCTATAATTGCCTGATCCCTGCAATTGTTTTGCACAGAGCAGTCCTGATCCTCTTCTTCTGGGGTGCCCCACCGGCACTCCTCTTCATCAGATGCCCCCACAGAAAGCCGTGCGGGCTCCCTCCCGAGTCCCGCTGCTGTGTCCATTGACACGGACAGTGAGACTGGGTCCCTCCCCTGCTCCTGTGTCACAGCTTTTAAATTGACAGCAGCGGGAGACAATGGCTCTTGCTGCTATCAATCTGTCCAATGAGGAGAATGACAGCGGCTGGAGACGCTTTTTGTTTGTTTGTTTGTATTTTGTTTGTATCGCTTATCTAGTCGATTTTAATTCTCTACATCTTGTCAATATCAGCCCACAGCCCTGGTGATCAAGGAATTTTTAACTCTGCTTGCTGTATGTCACACGGTTGTTCCTGAAAAAGATGGAGACACAATCATCTACCAGGCCTCATCCCCAGGTTAGTGATTTCTCTAAGAGTAAGACCAAATATATGCTAAATGGGCAACCTAATGTCCTTGTATGCAAAGCACTAAGAATGTATACTGGTGTAGTTCCCCAGAGCAACCAGTCAGGTTCCAGCTGTCATTTACTATTGCAATATAAGAGGGTATGGGATGGACTGGGTAAAGTATATCACTGGCAATATAATTCGCCTTTAATTTCTTTATTAGATACAAATTATTTTAAGCCTAGAAAAGAGGAACACATATATTTTACTAGATGGGCAAAAAAAGATGAAATACTGCTACACGATGTGATGTCAGAAAATAGGATATGCACATTTACAGAATTAACACAGAAATGGGGTAGTAAACCACTAGACAGATGGAGATATGCATAAATACATTTCAATGGAGTAACGTATCTCCTCCCCACGGAGCTTGGGACAGACTGTGTATAAAATCTATAAAATACTGGTAGAGGAAGCAGGACCCAAGTACCCTCCGTACTTGGGTAAATGGGAGGAGGAAATAGGCCCCTACAGGGAGATAAACATAGGAATAAGATTTTGCAAATAGCCTGTTGCGCCTCTAGTGATATTAGGGCAGTAGAAATGGGCTACAAATTAATAGCAAGATGGTATATTACTCCACAGAGAGCACATAAATTTAATATAGAGGCCCCCCAACCTGCTGGAGGGGCTGCGGCGCCCCTGGGACTTTTGCACACCTATGGTGGGAGTGTGAGAAGATTCAGATATATTGGGGGAGAATAATAGACAATATCTACCAAATAACAGGGGAATGGATCCGAAAGAGCCGCAGAAATGTTTGTTCCACAATACAGATACAAAGATAGCCCAATATAGGAATACCTTGGTCCCCCATCTTCTGAACGCCGCTAAAAGTCTGATCCCAAGACTATGGCGAAGTTCCGGAAGCTCCTACTATGAAGGAATGGGCATTAAAAATGGATTGGCTGAGCACAATAGAAGAAACAATACACAAAATAGAAGACTCTCTAGAAGCACATAACCATATATGGCACTTACCAGCTCTATGTCATCGTGTGAAGGTACAAAAGATAAAAATAGATTGGACAACTAGAGAGCCTATCTGATTCAAAAACATTTAAACAGGAGGTGCCAAACTTCAACACAGCTGGTTGATTCACTAAAGGCCAGTAGGCTGTTTACTGTGCAAGGAAATTTTCTGCAATGTTTATTAATGGTGGTGCAATTTTATTTGCAAAAAAATATCCAATCACATGCAAGGAGAAACAATAATAGCATTTTTGGTTGCATTATTATTATTATTATTATTATTATTATTATTTCAGGTACTCATATGGCGCCGTCAATTTACGCAGCGCTTTACATATACATTGTACATATACATTGTACATTCATATCAGTCCCTACTACCAAGGAACTTACAATCTAAGGTCTCAAACTCACATTCATACATATACTAGGGCCAATTTATACAGGATCCGATTAACCTACCAGCATGTCTTTAACCACTTTACCACCGGGCCAATTTTGGCACTTCTCTCCTTCATGTAAAAATCTAAATTTTTTTGCTAGAAAATTAATCAGAACCCCAAAACATTATATATTTTTTTTAGCAGACACCCTAGGGAATAAAATGGCAGTCATTGCAACTTTTTTTTCTCGCACGGTATTTGCGCAATCATTTTTCACATTTCATGAATTCGAAAATAACTAAACAGTAAAGTTAGCCCAATTTTTTTGTACAATGTGAAAGAGGATGTTACGCAGAGAAAAAAGATACCTAACATGTCACGCCTTAAAATTGCGCACACTCATGGAATGGCGCCAAACTTCGGTACTTAAAAATCTTCATAGGTAACGCTTTAACATTTTTTACAGGTTACTATTTTTGAGTTTCAGAGGAGGTCTAGTACTAGATTTGTTGCACACGCTCTAACGCACGCAACCATACCTCAGATGTGGGGTTTGAACGGCGTTTACATATGTGGGCGGGACCTGCATGCGTGTTCGCTTCTTCGTGCGAGATAACGGGGACAGGGGCGTTTTGAAAAATAAATACATTTTAATTTTATTTTTATTTTACCTAATTTTTTTACATTTTTTTTTTGATCACTTTTATTCCTACTACAAGGAATGTAAACATCCCTTGTAATAGGAATCAGTGTGACAGGTCCTCTTTATGGAGAGATGTGGGGTCAATAAGATCCCACATCTCTCCTCCAGGCTTACAAGCATGAGATTGGTGAAAAAAAAATCACTGATCACATGCCGACAGCCGCGATTGCGGCTATGTTTATTTCCGGGTTCCTCTGACGGTCATAGAGATGATTGGTGACCATCTGGTCACCAGTCATCTCAATGCTTTCCAGCAGCACCGACCGATTCGCTCTCCGGGCCCCCGATGGCACGGGAGAGCCCGGAGAAGCACCGGATGGCGGCGGGAGGGGGGATGTCCCCTCCCGCTGCCTCTAAGAACGATCAAGCGGCGGCTTTGATCGTTCTTATGATGCAGAGAATCGCGGCTGAAGACGGCGATATCTGAATGATGCCTGTAGCTGCAGGCATCATTCAAATATCCGCACAAAGCAGAGGACGCCCCAGGGACGTTCTCGGTCGTCAAGAGGTTAACGTGTGAGAGGAAACCGGAAGAACCCGGTGGAAAGCCACACAGGCACAGGGAGAACATGCAAACTCCAGGCAGATAGTGTCGTGGTCGGGATTGGATAATGATAGTCAGCGGAGCTTCACCACATTCACTAAGACTCTTAAAGTATATCTATACTCTATACTCTTAGGGCCAGATCCACGTACAGCGGGCTTAACTTAAATATTGGGATTTAAGTTACACCGCCGCAAAATTTCTACCTAAGTGCCCGATTCACAAAGCACTTACCTAGAAATTTTCAGCGGTGTATCCGTCCGGCGCAAGGCGGGCCCAATCTAATGGGGCGAGTCCCATTTAAATTAGGCGCGCTCCCGCGCTGGACGTACTGCGCATGTTCCCGACGCGATTTTCCCGACGTGCTTTGCGCGAAGTTACGGTGCGCCGAGTTTTGTGAATCGCGCCGGGTAAAAAAAGTTGCGTCAGGAAAAAAAAGAGATGCGGCGGGAAATTTTTTTTTTTAAAACAAAATTTGACAGTGTCGCGGGAAAGAAGGGTCTACTTTTACACTTTGTAAAAGCAGCCCTATCTTTGCGTTTGCAAACTAACAACTTACGGAGACTTCACGAAGGGAAATGCCCCCAGCGGCGGCCAAGGTACTGCATCCTAAGATCCGACAGTGTAAAACTATTACACCTGCCGGATCTTAGGAATATCTATGCGTAACTGATTCTCTGAATCAGCCGCATAGTTAGAAACTAAGGATCTGGCCCACAAAGTATATCTAAAGCCAAAATTTCATTTTTAGATTTTGTATCTATAATAACCACTGTCTCATATTTTTCTGTGGCTCAGGGAGATTTCTTTCACTTCCTGTCCTGTAGACTAAACAGAAAGTGTCAGGATATGTTTCCTTTGAGAGGGAAATACCTCTTATGCCGCGTACACATGATCGAAATTTCCGATGGAATTTTCCGTCGGAATTTTGATGAAGCTGACTTTCATCAGTCTTGCATACACACTGTCAGACTAAATTCCGACCGTCCAAAACGCAGTGACGTAAAACACTACGACGAGCCAAGAAAAATAAAGTACAATGCGTTGACTTGATTCTGAGCATGCGTGGGTTTTTCCTCTGTCGGAGTTACACACAGACGATAGGAATTTCCGATCGTTTTTTTCTCCATCGGAAAAAAAATAAAACATGTTCTATTTCTAAACACCGATGGAAAAAAGTACGATGGGGCCCACACACGATCGGAATTTCTGATGAAAAAATCCATCTGACTTTTTTCATCGGAAATTCCGCATCGCATTAGACCCTCTGTTCCTGTTATGGTGGCAAATCAAAATTTTGGATTTACCCTCTCTTTCATTCTTTGTGAAATTGTTGATCAGGACAGTAAGGCCTGGTTCACACCTATTTGTTTTTTGGTGCCTTTTGCAGAAACGCACTACAGTTAATTTAACATAGTTTCCTATAAGACATGCTCATATCTATGCTTTTTTCAGCCAATTGCGTTTTTGAAAGGGTCAGGGACTTTGTAAATGCAGAACGGTGCATTTTTGGTTCCATAGGCTTCAATGTAGACACTGCAGAAAAGCAAGTTGTGCGTTTTTGACGCATTTGTGATGCGGTTTTGACACGTTTTGCGTTTTTTAATCTGCCCAACAACATATTGGGCAAAAATCATAAAAATTGGAAAACGCGTAGAAAAAACGCAAGGCAAAAAGCCCTGCAGAAACGGATCAAAAACAAACTACGAGTAACAATTCCTCCTTGTTTTTGTAGATGAAGGAGCTCTAGTGAAAGGAGCAAAGAAACTGGGATATGCATTTACTGGAAGGACGCCAGATTCCGTCATTATAGATGCGGTAAGTATTACCGGGTAAAAAAAAGATGTATGGCGTGTTTAAATTTTGCTATGATTATGGGTCCAGATGAGGAGCATCTTTAATTCACAGGCGGTATCTTTAATTATAAATTTGATTGCTTCTGAGTTAGAATATTTGTCAGCTTAGCACTGTTATCTTGGTCTCACCTGGGGAAATGTTCCTTCATTTCCTATAGGTTAGTGGAAAGCATTGACAGTTGTCCCCAAAACAGTAGAGGATGGCAACTCTCAAAGTAGGATTTGTCCTGATTCTGGAATATTTATTTCATCTTCTAATTTTACTGGGCAGAAAGTGAATGGAAATCTTCCCAACTGGGACACAAACATTAATAACAACTAGACAGAGGCTAGTTCTTTACAAAACAAAAACCTACAATTTTGAGTCACACTTTAAGGCCCCTTTCAGCCCGTTTGCGGATGAAAAAGGGACATACATTGGTCCCTATGAGATTGCGGGTGTCAGCGGATGAACATCCGCTGACCTCGATCTCGTCCACCTCCGCAAAGATCCGATTTTGCAGACGGAAGAAAACCCTATTTTTCCTTCAGTCTGCGGATCGGATGAACACGGACATACGGTCCGTGTTCATCCGATCCCCCCATAGAGGAGAGCGGAGAAAAGACAGGTGGTCCCTGCACAGTGTGCGGGGAATGCCCTGTCACCCGCCAGCTCAGCGGGGATCAGCAGAGCGATCCCCGCTGAGCATACGGAGCATACGGAGGCGGATCATTACTGATCCGCTCTGTGTGAAAGGGGCCTAAGAGAACATGGTAATATATGGAAAATCCTGTACTCCTCAGAAACTGATAGATGTCTGTAACTTCATTTACATTTAAACTTCCTGTATGCTGAAACCTTTCTGCTGTCGGAGTGGGAAATAGCTATCTGCTGAAAAACAGGAACAGTCATTTATGGGCCGCTTGTTATACTGCAAAAAAAACAAAAACAAAGCTGCAACACACTGGACCAGTATGCCTGCTTGGTGGCCACTTGTAGAAAGACTTATGCCGCGTACACACCATCACTTTATGTGATGAAAAAAAATGACGTTTTTAAAAACGTCACTTTAATTGACCGTGTGTGGGGGAAAACTTCGTTTTATGTCTTCTAAAAAACGACCAAAAAAAATTGAAGCATGCTTCAGTTTTATGTGTCGTTTTTCAAAACGTCAACTTTTACTTCACAGAAATTGACCGTGTGTTGTAAAAAACGTCGTTTAAAACGACGTTTTTTCACCCGTGCATGCCCAGAAGCTACTTATGAAGCAAGCTTCAATGGAAAAAGTGGTGAGAACGTAACCTCACTTTGCTAGAACATTGTGAGAAAAACGATGGTGTGTAGGCAACTTCGTCTTTGAAAATTGAAGTTTCAAAAACATCATTTTTTACTTCACAGAAAATGTCGTTTTTTTTCATCACATAAAGTGATGGTGTGTACGGGGCATTATAACTGGGTATTTTTGGGTTATCGGCAGAATAATATCTATTCCAGAATTACAGCTTGCTGTCAAAAAACAGGTGTTGATAATAATAGTACAGCAATAGCTATAATAAATAGGAAATGCGGTATATGACTTGTATAATAAACTTTAGCAAGTTAAAGCTGAACTCCAGGCACACACAAAATACATATACGGGAAATGTTTTACTTTACAAAGGAATTGGATTTCTTTCTATTGATTCCTGATATTTACACAGCTCTGCCAGAAAGCACAGCCAGGTAGTCAAAGTAGTATTAAAACCCCTGTGTTTTTAGTTTAAAGTGGTTGTAAACCCTTACAAACCACTTCACTACAGGCAAGCCTATAATAAGGCTTACCTGTAGCTACCGTGGATATCTCCTAAACCTACACGGTTTAGGAGATATCCCCTGTATCAGCATGTGCTGACGTCATCCACACATGTGCACTGAAGCAATGCCTCGCTCGTACCATTGCTTCAGCTGATGTGCCTTTACCGGAATGTGCGAAATTGACATCATCGCAGGCTCCGGACAGTCACAGTGCCGGAGCCTGCGATACCCGGAAATAACTCTGGGAGACATGTCGCCATACTAGCTTGTTATGAAATATTCACATTAGATCGAAGCCCCCGCAGCGGTCTCGGCACACTGCTCTGCCTGGCTATGCATACTAGCTCATTATGCCTTTTGTCTTGCAGTTTTTTTTTTTTTGTGGGTTTACAACCACTTTAAAGGCTAAGTTCACCTTTAAAAAAAAAAAATAATAATAATAATAATAATAAAAGCACATATTTTTTGCAGATTTTTTTTTACATTTTTATATATTTAATTTTTTTACAGAAGCCTGCAGAGCATTGCACTTGTGATCAGTGGATCGCAAATGGAATGCCAGGCTCTTGCACACACTGCCTACAGCTCTCTGCCCATACCTCTGTAGAGGCAGACAATTCCTGAACAGTAGGCGGTATAAATGAACAACGAGAGTGCTGATTAACTTGCTCACAGTTCATTGATTCTACAAGTCCATCTGCTGTGGTGGAAGAAGGTAATTGTAGGTTATTTTTTTTTTTGTTTCAATATTTTTATTGGTATATTAATAAACATATACATACATATTAACTGTGTAAGATTCTTCAAGACATATTTAGTTTATAAATCGTTTAGACACCATTCCATAACATCAGAACGGAAAACATATTAATGTTTTGTACCGTATCCTAAAAGTAAGATTCCTGACAGACGGATAAAGAACTACTGCTATTTCTACCATATATATTACCTTTGCACATACTACAGATATATGCAATATCTACTTTAGAGAGTTTCATTCAGTCATCACTAGACCTTTCAATCTTGTGTAAAATTAACATATTCTAAAACTACTATTTTAAATCAATAGAGGTTACCTTCTCTTGTAAAACATTCAAATATTTTGGTTGACCCATACTTTCCAAGGTGACCATGCAACATTGAATTTGTGTAAATTGTTTTGGGATAAAGCCCACAATCTTTCATATGTCATATGAAGGTTTGTTAAGTCTATAGCTTCCATCACCGAAGGAGGACACGGGTCTTTCCACCTTCTGGTGATTGAAAGCCTAGCTGCTAAAAGTAAATTGATGACAGAAGTTTGTTTATTAGCCCGAATATATTCCACACCCAGGGATAATAGTGCCAAAGCTGGATTAGGTTCTATAGCAGTATTGGCTAAACTGTTTAATATGTTAAAAATGTTTCCCCAATATGACTTTAATTTGGGACATTTCCACAGTATGTGGAGGAGATCACCTTTACTACCACACTCCCTCCAGCACTTATCGGAATGTTGAGAACCGAATTTAGCAAGCACATTAGGTGTGTAGTACCATCTCAAGTTTATTTTTACTGTCAATTCCCACAATGCAGCACATCTGGATGCTGTTTGGTTTATTACACATGCCAACTTCCATTGTTCGTTTGTAAATGAGAGATTAAGATCGGTCTCCCATTGTACGAGAGGAGCAGATTTAGTAAATTCTCTTTTACCCTGTAGTAAATTATAGAAAAAAGAGATACCTTTTATTTGCAAATCCCCGGAGCTGAAAAAATTCCAAGCACGTTTATGGATTTGGAGGTTCGTAAAACTAAGATTTTTTAAGCAAGTAGATATTTTTTTGTAATGAGCTAGATGTGATTGGGGTAAGTGAAATTCAGATTTAATTGCATCGAATGATTTAATCTCGTTTTGGACAAAGAGATCCTGAATTTGCGTAATCCCATGAGAATGCCACACATCAATTACCTCCGAAGATGAGACTATCTGTATGATTTTTAATGGAATATCTATTGTGACTTTTGGGAAGGAGTCCTCAGTACATTTTAGGAATTTCAACCAAGAAGATATTGATATTTTCATAGATGGCGGCAAGTGTGAGGGAATTTTCAATCCTATAAGTGCCCCAAATAGCCAATTTTTTGTTGGTTTTTGCAAGCAATATGAGGATTCAATGAACCCCCAAGATTTCGTGGGAGAGGGCTGAAACCATTCTTTAAGTTGGGTCAATATGGAGCTGTGATAGTAATCTAGAAAATCTACGTAACCCACTCCTCCCCACAGTCTATGTTTTATAAGCTTATGGTGAGCGCACCTAGATTTTTTTCCTTGCCATATGAATTTAGATAGAAGGGATTGTAGGGATTTGAAATAGCTAATCGGGATTGGAATTGGAATACAGCGAAATATGTATAGTACTTGGGGTAAATGCATCATTTTAAAAGCAGACAACCTGCCCCACCATGAAAGTTCATGTTTTCCCAATTTGGTCAATTCCAAATGTAATTTTTTCCTCAATGGTAAATGATTCTTTGTAAATAAAGTTTTGGTATTTTTTGTTAATTGGATACCTAAATAAGGGATTTCGGATTCCGCCCAAGTGTACGGGAAGTCGTGTTGCAATATAGCACTATTCACCGCATCTATATTTATGTCTAGGATCGAAGATTTTGACGCATTAATTTTATAGTATGATATTTTGCTGAACCAAGTCAGTAAATTATGAACTTCTGTTAGGGAGTTGAATGGGTTAGTTATCATCAGTATTATATCATCAGCGAATAAGCTAATCTTATGGGATTGTTCTCCTATAGTTATTCCAGATATATTTGGGTTAGACCTGACCAGTTCAGCTAATGGTTCCATCAGGAGATTTAATAGTAGGGGGGATAAAGGACATCCCTGTCTGGTCCCGTTTGATATCGAAAAGGATTGGGAAAGAAAATTAGACGCCAGTACTTTTGCATTCGGAGAAGAATAAAGAGCTAGGATTGATTTTAAAATAAAGCCTTCAAAACCGAACTTTTGGAGAGTCAAGGATAGATAAGTCCAATTGATTCTATCAAACGCCTTCTCTGCATCCAAGGATAGGAGCAGAGAAGGCGTTCCTGTAATATTAATGTTGTGGATTATGTTTATCAACCTTCTGGTTGCATCCGATGCCTGGCGACCCTTTGTGAATCCCGTCTGATCCAAATGGACCAAGTTAGGAATCAAATTAACGAGTCTGTTCGAAATTGTTTTAGCAAATATCTTTATATCTACATTAAGTAGCGATATAGGGCGAAAATTTGGAGGTGAGGTCGGGTCTTTACCTGGCTTGGGAAGCGTAATTATTAATGCAGACAGCATTTCTTTAGGAAATTTAGATTCTGAGGCCGAATGGTTAAACACTCTTTTCATGTGAGGGACTAGTAATTTTTTATACAGCTTAACATATTCACTAGTGAATCCGTCAGGGCCAGGAGCTTTTGCTTTTGGCAAGGAGTTGATAGTTAGTAATAGTTCCATATCATTGAAGGGAGCATTAAGCAATTCTAGATCACTTTTCGAAACTTTTGGCAGATCGAGATGTGCTAGAAACGATTGTATTTCATCTATGGAGGGTTGATGTGTGTTGCCATCTATGTTAAGGTTGTAGAGCTTCTCATAATATAACCCGAACTCGTCTGCAATTTTTTGTGGATGTATGATCTTGTTTTGCGTAATTGGGTCACATAAAAAGGGGATTTTAGTTCTTGACCTATATCCTTTAATTCTGTTAGCTAACATCTTACCGGCCTTATTGTTGGTAGCATACGAGTTAGCTTTTAATCGTCTGAGTTTAATATCGTATGAATCTATGAGCATCGATCTAAGTTCATGTCTCAATTTAAATATTGTATTTTTAAGTGTAGTTGAGGGTGTAGTTTTATTTAGTGAGTCCAAGGATTTCAAAGTATCAATTATTTCATCTAATTTTTTGGACCTTTTCTTTTTTTCTCTTGAACCTAGTTGCATGAAAATACCTCGTATATACGATTTGTGCGCGTTCCACAGTGTTGCCGGGTCGGATACTGATCCCTCATTGTTCAAGAAAAACTCTTCAAGTTTATTTTGAATATAATCTATATTTTCTCTTTGTTGCAAGAGAAAATTGTTCATGCGCCATATATAAGCGCCTTTGTGAGAATTCGAGTTTTTAACCTTAACGCTAATCTGGGCATGATCCGACCAGGTAACATCATGTATATGAGATTCAGAAACATTTTGAAGTAGCCCTTTATCGGATATAAATAGGTCTATGCGGGAATAAGTATTATGGCGGTGAGAGTGAAATGTGTAGTCCTTCTCTGTTGCATGGTAACATCTCCAAATATCGTACAGGTCATTATCAGAGAGAAATTTTGACAGTGGGGAAGTAAATCTTTTAGTACCGGAAGTAGAGTCTATATGCATGTCTGGTACCATGTTGAAATCTCCACATATCAAAAGCTGTCCTTTTTGTAATTCTTTGGTTTTCTTTAAAACTTTCTTGTAGGTTATTCATTCACAGATTTCTGTGAATGATGTGACTGCATGGGCGTAGCCCCGCACAGCCACACTATTTTTAAAATGTGACAGTGGAGGTGAGGGGGGTGAGCAGGTGTGCAACATTAGTAACATTTCAAAAAGATAAAGGGTGACCTGATGAAAATATATATTATTTAAACTGGCCTTTTTTGGGAACTACTAATCAACAAACAAACAGCATGGATGCACAAATCCACACATCAAACCCACCATCGCCTAAAACATAACTTTTAATAAGTATCTATAAAAAAACACCTGGTGTAAGGATTATAGAGAAATCAAAGAGACCTGCCAGGAGTGTCACCTTACTTATAGGGCAATATGGGACTAGTGCAGGGGCATAATATTATGATCCTGGAGGTTATATACAAATGCCTCCATCCAAAGGGAGATAACAAGACATATCAGCAAACATAGCAGGAAAATTCCCGTTGTCTGTAGTGAGTAGTGTGTTGGGGAAGGTCAGTATATTGAAAAGTCCCCACTATGTACAATTTTGAACTAGTACTAATGGTCAATGTGGCTACTGAAAGGCTTGACTGCCTACCTAAAACCCAGCATACTACAGTGCCCATTCCAGCCTGGTAGAAAATCTGCTCTAATTCACCACTACCTCTGCCAGTATATAAGAGTCCCCCGTATGCCTCCTGGCTTACCCCACTGAGAAAAGTGCTCATGCAAAGTGAAAACCAAAATAAAATACAAAATAAAAAACAAAATCCCTCAACCCAACATGTTTTCCCTCTGAACAAGGCTTCATCAGGGGTGCAATGTGAATTGTAGAATTATACAGAGCACATGGCAAATGGTGTATGCCTTTGGAAACCAGATCTATTTATCATGTGGGGTAAGGGAAATGGCAATGTCACGGCACGTCCGTGTGTAATGCCGTATGTCACGTGCGTGCGTCATGACGTCGTTTGCATCATGACGTAATTATGCATCATACATCACAACTAACATGTGTCCCAACGTAAATATTTGTCCTGACATCAGAACACACCTGTGTACTAAACAATTGTTCCATTTCCAACCAGATACAACCTCTGTATGAGCAAAGAGCCCTCTAGTAGCAGAAAAAAAATACTGCTACCTCGAATCACTCCCAATGTCTATAGAAGCATTGTCCACCAATGACACGACTTCCTGTCATATTTATTAATATCGTCAACTCTCTACACCATAATTATCTATATAGGGGCGCCCGTAGAAGTGATGTCATATTTAAAATGGATGTTTCAGCCGCACATTTCTAGCTATTGGCCTGTCTTTTTTCAGGAAAAGATCATTGATATGCATTATTAACATATTACAAGCCACGTCGTAAATACGGGTGTTACATGTCACTAAAGGTGAACCTATCCTTTAACACATTCAGCACTTACAGTTTATAACTTCCAATGCTGCTGGCTCCTGCTGTCCTAGTGAGGCTTCCCTGAACTTCCAGTCTCCACAGAAAAGTGTTAACAGTGGACAGTACAGTCTCCAGCCAGTCTGTTAGTTTGGTGAATTGAGAAGAGAAGGATTCCCTGCCATCCTAGGGTATGGGACTGTGCGTTTCTTTTGATGCGCAGGGCGCAGGGAGACACAACTCAAGTCCTTGCATGAAAGGGTGGCTCCATAGCATGCTGCAAGAGAATGGAGCCATCCCAGAAAACCTGGGGCAGCGGTCATGGCACCAGCATTAACTGGAACACATGCAAACATTAAAAGATAAAGAGCTACATACTCAGTAAATGATTTAATCA